>NC_132999.1:7992450-8294165 GCF_048564905.1 Vicugna pacos | reverse complement strand
GATGACTCTTAGATGTCCATCTTGGGAGATAAACGAGAAACTGTTCTTTGCCCACCAATATCTTTTCCCATCTTCTTCTTAACGTCTAGAGCTCTAACTTGGAAAGGATAACTTTGTGTTCAGATAATATTACTTACTTCCTAAGACTTTGTGGTAGCTGTGATTATCCTTATGGTCAAATTCTGTAAAGAAGAGTCTTCTGGATGGAACTTAAGAATGAGATTTAACTGAGCAGACGTGTTATCTTTGCATGTTTGCCCCTCACGTTCCATCTTCCACCATCCTCCCGAGAGGAACAGTGATATAACAAAACCTCCAAGTGAAGTGCCACCTTATGGCCATGAGGCTACAAGGCAAATGCCAAGGCGGGTAGAACAGGAAGATGGAAGGAGCCTGAGTCATTTCCGGGGACACAACATAAATGGTGCTCTAATCAATGCTCAACTCCAGACTTGTTATTTGAGAGAAAAAGAAATTCAACAAAAACATGTAGGGAGAAGAGAGAGGAAAATCCAGGAAGGGGTAGGTAGAGACAAGGAATTCACAAAGATTGACAAGGAGTTGCGGAGAGGCAAAGAAAGCAAGGGAAGAGTGATGTTTAAAACCGGAAAAAGAGATGTTTCCAAAAATTTCCCTTCTTTTCAGAGCTCTCTTCAATCTCTTAACTTAAACTAATATTTATTGAATGTTTATCACGTATATATGTTCATTGATCATAATGTACTTTTATATGTACTTTTATTTCCATTTATTTCTTGGAAAGTTTTATGGCTTTATATTATTTTTTGGATAATAAACAAAATTACATCATTTATCTTGATGTCTCTCTTTCCAACTACCTACAAATCTCTCCTTTTCCTTCTTCCTATGACCAGTGACTAAAACTTCTCATAACCTTCTGGGTTCTGAGAAGAAGTTTCACCACCTTCATGTATTTTCTAATATTCAGGCTCAATTTTGTATTTTGTCTAACTGTATCTGAAGTTAGAATTAGAAATTTCAAAGACAATATACAAGTTCAGTTTAAAATAACAGAAGAATCTCTTAATGGGACTCATGTTTGTGTTTGGCCCTGTCTTATCTGACACAGGAAAAATTCAGGAAAGCAGAAAATATCATTTCTTATGACTAGGTTACAATGACTTTGAAGATGGAACATCCTCCCAAATTCAACTGTACATCAACAAGAAAAAAAAAGTCAGCTGCAGATTTCTCTTCCCTAAAACACAAACTAAAGTAAAAGCAGAGACTGAATTACAGCCCCTGTGAACTGTCTTTGTTTCCTGAAAGGCATGTATTTTGAACACATTTGATCTACAACTTGTCCTTCTTTTAAATCTGATTTCAAATAATTTTAACTAACATTCCTAATGGTGTATTGTTGCTGAGTTACTCTAAAACTAGTGGATTAAGGCAGGCGTTTAAATGGACTCATTGGACACTATTCAGGAATTCATGACGGAATTAGCCAGACCTTGCTTCAAGTCCCATGTGTGTTGACAAGTCAGGTGTCAGTTGGGGCTGCTGTATCCGAAGGCTCGTCTGTGCTCGACGTCCAGATGGCTCACTCACATGGCCACAGCTGATGCTGGCCAGAGTGCCCACCTGAAATTACTCCAGCTTGGTAGTTTCTGGGTAGTTGAACTTCTTACATGGCAACTGGCTTTCCCCAGAGTGAACATCCCCAGAGAACAAGGCAGAATTCCCATGACCTTTTCCTGATCTTGCCCTGAAAGCCATCCAGCATCACTACTGTAGCACTCCTGGAGTTACAAATCACTCGGCCAGTCCAGATGCAAGTGAAGGGTCACAGACCGCATGTTTTGATTTTTAAATGCCTGGAAGTTTAGCATTATAAAAGTATATTTTTTAAATGAGAAAAGTAGCTTTCTTATGAGAAATGTTAAAAAATTTTACACCTAGCATGTACTCCAAGATATTTACTATTTTCTCCTTTTTATGATTTTGCTTATGGGAAATAGAATAACTTATCAATGCAGCATATATTTATCCTGATAAATTGCTTACATAACAACAAAATAATACCACCTGTTGGGTTTTGCCTTTCTACCCTTTACCCTTGAACCAAATTAAAAAAAAAAAAAAACTTTGGGGTTAAAGCCTCAACTTATTAAAGTAAGAGGCCACCTCTGGGGAGGAAAGAATTAAGCAGTGAAGGTCTTATTCTTTCAAGCTGTGAACAGCAGTTACTTTAAGTCTTGTCTCTGTAGGAAGAAAAAAACAAACAGGCCTTCTTAGGGTAAAGAGGAAGGAGAAAAGTGAGGTCTTATATTTTTATATAATTAAAAGATCTTTTCTCCAGTCTGGGTTGGTCTTCCCAGAAACTTTCCTTAAGAATAGGCAAAGGAAACAAGTATTAGAAATTTAAGAACTAACTCATTTAGTATCTCTTGTTGATTTATTTTAATTCATTATAGCTAGTGGCTTTAGATTTTCATCTTGAAAATATTTGGGGAAAATTTTAATAAAGAAAAAATGAACCAATTTTTAGAAAATTTTATTAAAGCAAAGTTACTATTACTTTAATTATAATAACACAAGCAGTTGAGACTTAGTCTTTGCTTTATGAATGTCTGTTCTTATAATAATTTTTAAAATTATTCTTTTAAAAATTTAGATCGTTGTCTTTCATGTTTGCAAAATTAACTTACGTAAAATTATTTATACCTTATTCATTTTAAGGCCCCATATTGCTCGATATACAAAAAGTTCAGGTTTCTGTGTCTTTTTATTTTGCTTCAACAGCCGTAATGGAAACACTGGAAGCTGCCAGCTGATGAGGGCCCTGCTGTGTGTTAATGCAGCTGGGACCAATAAGTAGACTTTATTTCCAGCACAGACAAATGATGGTTCCAGTTTTCTGCTTTTAAAAGTCATGATACCTGAAGGAACTTCTGCAGATTAATAATAAAGCAACTAGGCCAAGATTCAAAAAAAGAAGAAAAAGCAATATTCAGGAGACAGAAAAGAAAAGGGGGAGACAGCCTTGGTCTTTGATATCTTTGAATAGCTAAGCCAATGTTTTCCTACTTTTGAACTCTTTCATATGTGAGATAAATTGATTCCTAACTCTTAAAGAGATTTTAGATGGCTATTCTGTTACTTGAAGCAAAATGTATGTAAAGGACAACATTTAATTTAATTGCAGTATTTTAGGCACTTACGAGGGCAAAACAATTCTATTTGCTTGTGTGTTAAGAAAGACTTTTGGATATTGGGCCTAATCACGTTGTCCATTTCTGAGGGGTCCCTCTCCTAGGGTCAAATACATTTCTCCACAGGTAGAGCATCTTTAGAAAACAGTGACAGGGACCAGTTAAGTTAGGAAGATCAGAGGCCGATTGGGGTGAAGAGGAGGCATAAGGGCCAAAGGAAGATGGGGATATCAATTTTCTCCAAAAATATCTTCATTTTTAAAAGACCTAGGACACAAAGGCATACAGTCAGCCCATAATCATACCCTATACATGGAATAACACTTAAGACAAAAATGTTAGGAAGCTGTTTCTATTTTTTTCATACCCGCTTCCAGTATGAAAGTATCCTTTTGCTGTTAAAGCTGCCTTTGGTGTTACTTTTAGCTTAATAACACTCACTGACCTACAAAGGTCTGTGGGCAAGCGCACATCATTCCCTTACTCCAGCATGTTTCTCTGCATTTGGGTTGAGCGTCAACAAGGGTATGCATTCTTTAACCTATTCATTCTTAAAGTGTCCATTGACCACACATTGTGTGTCAAGCATTGAGGTGGTGCTTGGGATAGAAAGAGGACCAAGACATAAATTCTACACTTACATGGACGTAACCAAAGTCCCTTTTCATAGACCGATCCATAGTGTCATGTATAAATGCTATATATGCACTTAGAATAAGTAAGACTTTTCAGAGCAAGTTAGGGAAGGTCCTACAATACACAACTGAACTGGACTTTAAACAAGGGTTACTAGGCAGACAAGGACAGCTGGAGATGCCTGGCAGGGGAACTTCTCGGCACTGAAGTGCAAGAGCATGTTGCATAGAATGGTGACAAGGAGTCCAATGAGTGTAAAATCCAGCTGTTACGTAGCCATGGGAGAGAAACCCTGGATGGTGGGTACAGCCTGGCAATTTTAAAGTGTTTAATATTTTTAATTTAATTTTTCTTCCAGTTTTTTTGTGATACAATTGACATACAGCACTGTATAAGTTTAAGGCATAGGGAATAATGATTTGAGGTAGCAGACATCATGAAACGATTATCATAATAAGTTTAGTGAACATTCATCATCTCATATACACACAGAAACAAAAAAGGAAAACAAATTTCCTTTGCATAACAAGAACTTTTAGGATATACTCTGTTAACAACTTTCATATATTACATACATTGATTATACTAATCGTGTTGTATATTATACCCCTAGTACTCATTTATCGTATAACTGGAAGTTTTTACCTTTTGACTTTTTTATTTTAAATTTTATTTTGAATTTGAAAGGAGAGTCACAGACGAATTTCAAGTGGTGACACAAGGTAATGAAATTTACCTATCAGAGGAAAAATAAGCCTGGCAGAAAATTAGAGGATGACTCAGAAGGAGACGCTCCTACATCCTGTTTAGTCTCCTGACCAAGGGAAAAAGCTCTGAAAAAAACATTTTTTTGCAAAGGATTACCCAAATTGCTTCTCTTCTTTCCCTCCTAAATTTGGCCTTCTGATTACCAAACAAAAGTCCTTACAGAGCCAGGCATTCCAGCCAGCAATCTGACTGCTGCATCTTCCCTTCAAATCGCTCTCCCTGGCATTATGTTCATTAAGCCAAAAACCGGTTTTCCTAAAGAAACCAAGATTTTTTTTTTTGGTCTTCTTTGAGTATTTGAAAGCATTTTTAACAAATTGAAACTGAAAATAATAGCAATAACAGTTATCAAATATTCAAAACAGTGGGGTTTTTTTTTTCACATTTTGATTACATTTAAAGCCTCATCAAATCCATGGTAACCTTGCGTTTGCTAAATTATTTGAGACTACTAAAAGCCCTTGTGACCGGAATTGTAGTACCACGTGCAAATTTCCTCTTCCTCTGACCTCTTCACGGACAGGCCTTTTCTCCATTTAGCACCCAGGGCGGATGAAACTCGCTGGCTGCCTGGATGCCGGGGCAGGTCACGTCCTATCGTCCCCGATTCTTTCATTGCAGGTACTCGTCGCAGAAATACTGGCTTATGTGGGGAAGAGCACCCCTTTCATTTCTGTTTCATTTTTCCTCATTTTGTCTCCCTTTAATCCTAGAGATTTCTGGGCTCCTGACAATAGGAAGAGCATAAAGAGAACAAAAAGATTCCAAAGAGCAGGATAAATTTGCCATAAATGGGCAAATTTATAAGAGTGAAATCCTAGTGGGGATTCCTTCAGCTGTGTGTCATCTTCGTTTTTATGGGAATTAGCATAACTTAGTGGATTAGGTTCAGGCTGACTGACAGGCATTGTGCCTGTGCGTGAATCTCCCTGACAGATCATCACAGCAGAGCACGGTATAATGGAAGGAGCCGTCACCTGAGAGTCAGAAGGCTTTTGTTCCATCCCGGATCTGACACAAACTTTCTAAGGAAACTTAAGGAGTTACTTTACCTCCCTGTGCCTCCAGTACATCATCTATAAGATAGAGTTCACGAGATAATTTAAAGTTCCAGTCCCTTCATGCTCTAAAACCCAATTATTCTCTGAATGCATTTTAAATTTAACACAGAGCTATAATCATTTTAACTCTGGTTTGCTTTTAAAAGTGTAGTAACTTATTATTTAAGCCAAAATCCACTAGTAAGCCATCTAGGTATAGGGAGGCCTCACCTGAAGTTTGCAAAAACACATCTTGTTGATTCTGGATTTAACTGCTCAGTGTCTAGCCTTGCTGTGTCTAGAGTGTGACCACACATTGCAGTTCCCTGCTATTCTCAGCAACTTCATTAATAGAGCAAGAGCTAACACAGGAAAGTAGGAAACGTAACAGAAAAACACCACCTGTAGAAAACGCGAGAGTCTTTCACAGTCACCTGCGTGTGAGTTGGTTTCTGCCACCCACACCTTTCTCAGCTTGCAAATGAAATTATCTAGAGCCCTGCGTCTGGGGATTAGGCAGCAAATCACTGTCTCCTGGTTATCTCAGCAGAGCATGGCCTCACCTTGCATCCTCCCTGTAGCTGGGCGGCCCAGAACCAGTCTGAGGATCCCAGAGCCCCCCCAGTTCTCGCCGCACTTCTGATCCCGGACTGACTTGGTAGAAGGGAGTTTTTGTTGTTTCTTCTGAGAAGACTAATGCTGAGTGAAGTATTAGCGGGTATGACATACACGAGGTCCAAAGCCATGGGGCATTTAACAGCCTTCACTGAGCACACCAAAGTCAACCACGGTAGTCAACAAAGAAGACTTAACTTTTTGTTTTTAAATGGATGAGAAGATTGTTATTGCCCAAAATGTGTAAATCATTCTAGATTTAGTTTCAAAAATAAAAGGCCAATGTAGCTGTAACTACTATCATTATTTTGCTATAGTTTCTTCTAGTCTTTCCCTCCATTCATTTCTATTCGGTATGTGTATGTGGGAAGGGGTGTATCCATGAAATACTACTGATATGTCCACACTTATATACGCCCTTACCGTTTAATATTATGCTGTAAGTGGTTCATATTTTAAAATATTTATTGTAAACATAGCTTTAGAAGCCTACCATATAACCTATCATAATAATATTGTTGAATTTAAGCATACATTTTAAAATTAGGATCAAATGTGATATAATTATCAGAGTTTCATAAAGTTTCTTCCTGTTATTTAGATAGAATATATTTTGAGATGAAATATAAAATGTAAAAATATTAAAAGATAAAATTACCATAATTTAAATGCAACCTAAAATAATACATAATGTGTGCTATCTATCATGTGTGTTAGTTTCCTATGGCAAAGAACCACAAACCAGAAACAACAAAAAATTATCTCAGCACTCTGGAAGCTAAAAGTTGGAAATAAAAGTGCTGGCAGGGCCATCCATGATCCCACTGAAACCTGCAGAGAAGGATCCTTCCTTCTCCTGTGCAGCTTCTTGGGTTTGCTGGCCATCCTTGGTCTTCCTTGCCTAAAGATGCATCTCTCTAATCTCTGCCTGTTGTCTTCCCTCTGTGTACCGTTTTCTCCTTTTATTATAAGGACACCAGCCATACTGGATTAAGAGTCTACTCCCGTATATGACCTGATCTTAACTAATTACATCTACAATGACTCTATTTCCAAATAGATCACATTCTGATGCACAGGGGTTAGGACTCCAACGTATCTTCCTGTGGGGACACGTGTATGACATAACATGCAATACAGAAGATACCATTGCTGCTTCTGCATGTGCTCATGCCATTTCTGCTATCTTGGAAATCCTCTGCCCTTTCCTCTTACTTCCACACATTCTTCTTCTTCAAAGAGTAAAGCAAGTACAGCTTCTTCTAAGAAAAATGATCATGGACTCCATTTACCAAGTGCCTATGAAAAGCCAGGAACTTCAGGTATTAAAATTTCAGCCTATGGTGATCTTTTCTTCTGAATTCCTATAGCAATACTTGTGATTATAATTCATATTTTCACTCATTGTTACTTATTTTCTAGTCATATATCTTAGATTATAAGTTCTTCATTTGTGGAGATGGTGTGTTTTTTTTATATCTTCCAACACATATTTGAGCAAAATATATGATAATTAGATAGACAAATAAGTGAATGAATACATGGATTAAAGAAATTTCCAGAGCATGAATGCTCTGTAAGATCTCTGTGAGTTCATGCCTTCTCAAGGACTGGCTCCTCTAGGAGCCCCCTCCGTCTACTTTCATTCTCAACTTCCCTCCCCCTCCTGTCTCCTTCTTATTCATATCCAGACATGTTTGAGTATCTTCCATCTTTAAAATGTTTCACCTGACCCCACATATCTGCCTCCTGGATTTCTCCATCACTTTGATCTCTTCAAAGTCAAGCAGTAAAAAACATTAGAGACAAATTACTTTAACTCGCATACTTCCCATGTACTGTTTGGAATGAAAGTGATCATACAATACTTAAGCTTACCAAAAGGTAACAGCTGTGTAAGTTAAGAGCTCAGGCTGCGTGCCACAATCTGCTTACTGTGACTTACTTATCTTCGTTATATTATATGTTTATTTGTTTAATGCTTCTCAACTAAATACATACTTCTTGAATTCAGGATTTTGCCTGTCTTCTTTATCATTGTACACAGAAGCAAGTCTGATACAACAAATATTTATTCAATAAATAAATAAATAAAATGTTCCCTCCTAAATGATATAAACAGAATGAGAGAATTGGGTTTTTTTTACCAATATATATCTAGTACCTGGTGTACAGAAGCGGAGAAATAATATTTTTACAGAATCAATGAACACGTCATTAAGAATATTTAGCATGTATTATATTATTACCCAGCTTAAAATATTGATATAAATAACAAATCCTATAAAAGACGAATTGAGTTATCTTTCCCTCCTAGAAGGAAAAGCATATAACCTTCTTGAGGAATATGAAAGTCCCTCCTGAATTAAAATAAAAAAGATTTAAAGGGTCTTTATGGAGTTAGTCAAGGAAATACATTTATTTTGTTTGTTTTTCAGATGGCTAAAAATTCTATTCTATAAATTAGAAACAACAATTTTATCCCTTAAAAGTCTTTTAAATTGTGGGACATTTTACTATCTCTGCATAAATAAAGGCTTCAAGTATTAACAGAGTTGAAATTTGTAATGCTTTTAAAAACAAGGAGGCCTCCGCTTTTAGAGACAATATAGAAACAAGCTCACGTTGTAAGGCGTTGAACATTACCGCTGATGGTCGGATCTCAGGTGCAATAAACTTACCTGTACCTTCTCCAGGCTCCTTGTCTTCATCTGTGCCCTGAGGGGCTGGTTGCAGCTAGGAAGCTGTCCCTGAGGGATTCAGTCTGGAATGGTAAATGAGAAGAAATAGGGCATGATAAACACCCCAGAAAAATCAAGTCCACCAGCATTGCTGCTGTAAGAAAGCAACTACAGGCTTCCTGATCGCTTTACAGCTTCAGGGACACCTGCCAATTATAATTAGAGAATCAGACACCAGATAGTGCATAGATCTTAATAAGGAACCATGGAAAACAGAAGTCAGCAGGAAATATAAGCTGCAGTCCTTCCCAAGAGTTCAATGAAATCCCTCTGTCCGGGCCACTTAGTATTATGTACAAACCATCAATCCATAACAAGTATATTACCCAGTATAAAAGGCAATCTCTCTTTGTCAACATATATTTTAATTCATGGATATCAGAGATACACTATATTTTAGGATGAATTATTATCAGATAAAAAGACTCTCTTTCTAATTTTGTATCAGTATATCACCCAGTGGAGTTTTCTGTAAAACTTATTCTTTGGAAAGAATATGTCTCTGATAGCTTCTGTTGTGAGAAAGGAAGGAAAAGGGGGAAGGGACATGAATCATCATATTAATATTTTGCATATTAACATTGTTATTGTGAAACATTTACCCTTCCCGGCTGTAATTGTCTATTAATATCATCAGCGTTTTCCCCTTCCCAGACCCTCGAACCATATGCAGCCACTATGTGTTTTGGCTACGCATTCATGTCATTCTTTCACCTGCAGAACTCACCACCTTTCTACTCTAGGATATCTGAACTGCAGTCGCCTTGATTTAAAGTGAGGTGATAGAAGGTCACACAAAAAACACAGGACCAGGAAGTAGACAAATCTGACTTGCATCCCAGTTCTCCGTGACATTGGACAAACGAGGAAACCTCTCTAGGCTAATATTTTTCAGATCCGCAGCCTTTGTATTTGCTATTCTTCTGCTTCTAACCTCTTTTCTTAGGTCTTTACATCATTCAGTATTTTTTAAGACTTCCCTCTTTGAGAGATCTTTCCAGTAACGCGTATATTCTGTACAAAGCCTCTTATCCTCTCCACCACCACCCCCAGTAACTCTTTACCCAGTATTGTATTCTCACTATTTGAAATTGCACTATTTACTTATCGAGTGATGCACTGCTGTTTTCCGCCCACTATTATGTAAATCAGTGGTACTCGAATGGGGGCAATTTGGTCTTCTAGGAGACATTTGGCAATGTCTGAAGACATTTTTTGGTTGTCACAACTTGCATGGGTGCTACTGTCATCCAGTGGGTAGAGGTCAGGGATGTTCTTCCACATCCTAGAAATGCGTAAGACAGCTCCTGCAACAAAGTAGTATCTGGCCCAAAATATCAATAGTGCCAAGGTTGAGAAACCCTTACATAAATTAATGAGAACAATGACTGTTTAAGTCCTTGTTGAATCCCCAAGAGCTAGAACATTGCCTGGCATAAAGTAGCTTTTTGAAACTATCTGTTGAATGTAACTAATCAGAGGAGGGTAGATTGCAGAACCAGGTTGATAGGTGTCAACAGGGTACGCACCTAAACCCCTCAGCAGGGCTCTGTAAATGGGAGTCGGCTCCCTTTCCTGTATTGTCACCTTGCATTCTTAATGGAGACCTCCGGTAAATGTGTTAAAATCTAGCCTGCCTGGGTTCCTCACCCACTACCTGCTGGAACCTCCAATAACGTTTCAGACTCTGACATCTGTAGACCTACATGGATATTCTGATACAAGGACCTACTTTGTGACCCCACTTTTGTTTTTATGACTGAGAGGAGAAAATATATTACTCCTGTCTCAAGTAGTGTGTAAAGCACAGATGGTTTGCACCATCCTTGACAGTTACAAGACTTCCACCCAACACACCCTGGCATCATCATTCTTGTAATATTTCTTTCCAAGGTCAGTAGAAACAATACACCAAGGCGTAGAAGTTGATCTATATCAGATTCAGAACATGATGTCTGTGTTCATGGATCCTACTGCTGCAGTCCATCCTCCTTCAATAAATAATCAGTTGTCAATTTGTTTAATCAAATTAGGTGTTTATCTTTCCTGACATTTGTATTGGCCAAGTAGATTAATACTTGATGTGGCTTTAGCATAATAAATCAGTGAATTATTTCAATTTAAGCTAGCATCTGCTGCCACCAGAAATTTCCCAGGAAAAAATATAAGACACCAGCAATTTACTCTAGTATATCTAACATACAAGTTTAGATACTAAAGGTCAACCAAGTTAAAATCCACACATCTACATCCACTTATGTTATAAGTAAATAACCTATACTGTAAGAACAAACTTTAGGCACATCATATTTAGCAGGTAAGAAAATGTCATATTTTTGCGCAACACAATTGATTCAGAATTCTATGTCAAATTATGTAACATGTAGTATATGTTTTGCCTCTTTGTTCCTAAAGTTTTCTCCCATAGATAAAATATATCACATAACATTTTAGATGTGAATATTTTTTATATTTGGTATTTTGAGTACAACATACATGAATGTAGTATTACAATTTCTTGTTTCCTTTCATCAAGTAAGTTAAATAAAACAGTGCTTCCTGGTGGAACAGTGATTCAAGGCATTGCCATAAAATAATGGTACTAAGTAATTTTAACTAGTATATTAGAACTGAAATAGAAAATTGTCCTATCTTACTAGGCCACCAGTTTATTCCAATGTGGTTGTCATTTTAATACCACTTTTGATTGACCATCGAATCCTTGGCTCATTCACATATATATCTTCAAATGTTTTTTTGCCAATAGATTAGATTTTAGAATTAGCCAGAGTCCCTTGGGAACGAATGACTATCTAAAGGATTTCGGCATTCATGTTTGTTTTGACTTAAAAATAAAAGCTAAGTGTGGCTTTCCTACATGTCTTAAAAATTGTTCTAAAGATACGTTCAAGAGAGGAGTTTCAAAAATTCACAGCAATATCATTGGCATGTATATCTTCTGAAGTGACTATCTGTAAATACAAATAGTATTTAGAAAAGCAAGTTTGGTACTTTTACTTGAAAGAGACTCTTAATAAATGTCTATTTAATAATTATTATAAACAAAATTTTTTAAAAACTGTGGTAGACAGAGTAAGGTATAGACAGGGAGAGTTCAAAAAAATTTTTTAAATGGGCTTCAAAGGAGCTTAGCAGAGAATAGGCAGAAATATTCACAAATGATAAGACTAAATAATAGAGTGCATAGGCACTTTGAAATAAATATATGTGTGGCTTTCTCTTTTTTTTATCAATTGTCTGGTAGATGGCAGGATATTATATCCCAGCCTCCCTTTACTGCAAACAATTTTGCTTCATAGGGAATAATCTTAATGATTTATAAATCAATGAAATGTTTTAGTCCTATAGCTATGGAGAATGTAATTAAATGTAGTTAAAAATTGTGCTGCAATTGGCACAGACTATACAAATACTACTAGTTGTGTGCTTTTTGGTGAAAATTTGGAATTCTTACTTCTGCCAGTGACAGGACGGGTATCCCTATGACCGCTTTCACCTACTGTATTAAATATACCAACCAGAGCACACCTACGCTGTGTCATTACCCGTGTCAGGAAAATATATTGTCACCATCGTGAGTTTTGCTTGGGCAAAAAATAAATTGTAAAATTTACCCGTGGTTTAGTTAAAACTAACATGTTTGTTTCTGGGCACAACATTGGTAGTATTTTATACTTAAGATGATTTTTAATTAAACAAAAACTACTCCAACAAAATCTAAAAGAAAATCAGTGTAGTCACGTGGACATTCACACTGAACAGACTGCAGGTGTGAGTGTATTAGAAGTCCAGGAACACTGCCGACCAGAAGGAACAGGGTAGAGCCAAAACGCAGTGTGGATATAAAGCACTTGAACAGATTTGAAATATAACAACCTGACAACATAGATTTCTTTATTTTATAAAGCATACCAAGGGGGAAAGAAACGCATCATTGATTCTTCAGTTCTAGGTGGTCATCACACCCTCGTGCCACACCCAACCCCAGATGCGCTAATGAGCCTGGGGCTCATGAGATTACCTGGCAGATTGAGCGATAGCTGCTTAACTCAGTAGAAAAGAGCACTTTTATTACATGATATCACCAGGCTTTTATGGCGAGCTTTATGAGATCTCACACAGTGATTTACAATTACTCTGTGTCACCAGTGTGGCACTACTGTTGCATTGTTTTGGCTATTAAAGTAACTGCCTCCTGAGCCAATTTGCGAACGGAGACAATTCACAAAGCGGCAGTGCTTTGCACTGTAAAAATAGATGCTAGAGATAATTGGGCAAGGTGGTGTCATGTCACTTGTGTGCAGTTCATTAATTAACTGCTTGAAACTGCTATAAAATAATAGCCATGTCATCAGGATGAAAGTACAAGAGTGCAAAGGAAATAAAACTTCGTAAGTAAGAAGACAGAAGTAGCTGTTATGAAGAAAATTCAAATGTTTCCTTCCCTTTTAGTACCCAGTCTCATTTCCCTGTAGTTACAAACCTGCACTTCAACTTTCCTTATGATTACTTGTTACTGTTTATTGGGTGCTAGATGATACACGCAATTTATGTTCCCCTGCTCACCGCAGATGCTGATGGGTTGCTCACTAAAAGAGCTCAGGGATCACGGCCACAGACAGAGCAATACCCAGTGATTTTCCTCCCACTATTCAGAACCGAGGTGCATATTAAAGACATTCCCCAATGTGTCACTAGTGGGATTTCTAGTTTCAGCCACAACCAGATCTTTAGCTGATACAGTCACAAGACAGGAAATAAACACGTGGGGGAAATACTTTGCCAATAGGAAGGGTCTTTGCAGATACAGTGTGTCATTCATTAAATTATGTTAGTAGGCTTCTTCCTCGTCTTTTATCACCAGGCTGGTTAATAGGCAGCTGTATCTAAAGAAAGCATCAGAGCTGTTAAGTCAAAATGTGGTCAGCGAACAGTATTAAACTAGTAACTGTGCATACCGCACCAGTAACTATTTTTTCCTGCTTTCCAGTTACCAGCTCCATGGCCACCTTAAACCTGAAGCTGTGAGATGTACTTAACAATTGGAAAAGTAGCTTTAAGGAACCTGACTGAAGATACCTCTGGCTAAAAGAATATACAATGCCATTACACACTACACATAGCCTAGAAAAATAGAGGACTGAGTACTTAAAGATGTTAAGTTGATTTCTCTATCAGGACTCCCTCTCTATGGCAATAATGAAAAAACTGGGTCAGCTCACAATGGTAATTTTCTCAGAATTATGGTACACTGGAGTCAATTTGATCTCCTTTTAGCTGAACATTGAGCTAAGGAGGGCAGTGATAAAAGAAGTAACCCATCATCCTTATCACGTTGTGTAAGGAGAAGGGTGCCTACCGAATGGCCTCTGAGGTCCGGCTGTGATTGTTCAAGGGCTCAGGCTGATGAAATATTTCCTGTCCGGGCTTATTCCACACCTGACATTTCTCATAGTTGATCTGTTAATGGTTATTGCCCACTATGCTAGTTTAAAGGTCAGATTCAAAAAAAAAAAAAAGGTTCTTTCTCTACCAATTGAGCCCTTCTTTAGGAATCTTGTTCAAATATGTGTTGTAAGCTGTGGTGACAAGTGCTTGATTCCTGCCAGGAGCGCACAGGTGTGATGGTTCATGCCCAGAGGATAATTTGTTTTCCTGTCCTTTGAGGAAGATAATAGTAACGTCCCTTCTAGAAGTGTCAAAAGTAAGAAAAGAAGTGAAACTGTGGATGATTCCTTTTCATGTATATTTCCACATCTTCTTATTAAATATGATAAGAAATGGTGCAAATTGTATTAGCAAGGAATTATAACAACCTAATTAGAAGTCTAGTAGATATTTACCACAGTGTATTACTCTGAAATCATGTATTTGCTAATAATAAAAACCTAAAGCAAACTGAAGTGGCAAAAGGAAACTTGATTAGTTCCAGAATACAAGGACAGGGAGAACAGCCAGACTGCAGAAAGGACATGGATACAGCGGTGCTGGAGGCCAGGAATCGAATCTCACCAGGATACTCTCATATCAGGATCTCTAAGCATCTGCCTCTTTTTTTTTTTTTTCACTGAAGACCAACTTCTCCCAAGTAGTGTTGTCCATTTTCATCACTGAAAAAAGAAATAATTCTCATTTCTAGATTTAAAGAACTGGAAAGACTCCGACTATTCCAACTTGGATCTGTCACCTCTTCACCAATGAGCTTCTTGATGAGGAACATGCCTGAATACAGCTGATCCCCCTGAACCAAATGCTTAGACTAGAGGACTGGGGCGATAGCAGTACCCAAAAGGAGCTGGTGTTGGGGGAGGGGAGAATGAGAACAGTCTGTTTCCAGAAGAAGAGAAGGTGCTGCTGGTCAAATAATCATGTTAAAAATTTCACTGGAAACATTACTTGAAAGTCAAAACACTACTGCAAAACCCAAATAACTTGGAGGGTACTACTAACTAAAAATATATATGTTGGCTATTATTTTATATAACAGTATGAATAAATATATACACACATAAATATTTTATATATAAATCTATGTATGTATGTAAGTTGGTATAAACGTGTGCATGTGTGTATACATACATATATAGACACACATATACACATATATCACTAAAATGTCTTTGACCTTGTAGAGTTTATAGTCCATAAGAGATATTTAGACAATAAACAAATAAATACAACTAAAATTACGTATGCTCTAAGCAGTATGGAGAAAAATACAGCAAGCTAAGCGGGTGAGGGCAGGTAGGGATGAGGGAGTTGACCACAATTTTGTGTGGAGTGGTCCGGAAAGCCTTCTCTGAAGGTGCCTTTGAATTGGCACCTGAAGGGAACAAACGGGCCATGCACAAATCTGGGAGAAGAGGCAAATTTTCCTGAACGTAAAATCTGCCATAAAAAGGTGGACTTTGAGATGGAGGTGAAGGATAATGGAAAGATCACTGATCTACGAACCACTCTACCTTTAAGAAATTGTGAAAACTTAGAAAAGTATTTTAATCTAGGCCTCTGTTCCCACATCTGTAAAATAAATACATTTTTGTTTTTTTCTGCCAAATGTTAAGATCCTTACACATTATTCCTAGTCCCTCACTCAGATGTACCATTGCTGAATAGTTTATAGGTGAGTCAGAACCACCTAAGATCTTGCTCAGACTACATCAACAGCTTCCTAACTCATGTCCCTGTCTCTATTTCTGCCTCTAACACAGGCTACATGCAGTTAAGACATACGTCAGGCTCTGTCACTCCTCTGCTCAAAGATGCCAGTAGCTCTCCATCTCACTCCAGGGAGTAAAAGCTCGGTTTCTTAAAGACCTTCATACAGAGGAGGCAATACCTGCCTTCTGTGGTCTGAACTGTGTCCCCCTCAAATGCATAAGTTGAAGCCCTAACTCCAATGTCTTCAGAATGTGACTGCATCTGGAGATAGCATGTTTAAAGAGGTAATTAAGACAAGATGGGGTTGGTACCCAGCCTGGGCCGTCATCCAGTATGACTGGTGTCCTTATAAAAAAAAGGGGATTAGGACACAGGCAATACGGAGTGAGGGACGACCCTACCAGGACACAGTGAGGAGGAGGCCATCTGCCAGCCAAGGAGAGAGCGCTCAGAAACACCTAAACCTGCCCACACCTTGATTTTGGACTTCTAGCCTCAAAACATGAGAAAATAAACGTGTGCTGTCCAAGCACCCTGTCTGTGGCATTTCACTGTGGCAGCCCGAGCAGACTTGGGCACTCTGACTTTATCTGTCCGAAACTAATACTCTCTTGCTTGCCTTGAACACTGGGACGTGTCCTCCCCTTAGGTTCTTTGCTCTGTTTCCCCTGCCTTAAATCTTCTGTGCTCATGCTCTTACTGCCTTGGAGTATTACTCAAACATCTTCTCCTCAGTGTGGCTGCCCCTGACCACCTCCATTAGAAGTGCATCCCCTCCCCCCACCACATCCCCACACTCTTCATCCTGTGTAACTTGCTACAATTTCCCTATAGCGCCCGTATCACTTGTCATAGTAACTGATCAATTTTTATGTGGTTTATGGCTTCTCTCCACTAAAAGATAAACTCCATGAGGATAAGGATGGTCACTGACCCGTGTGGCTCACTGGCATAACTTTGTAGTCCAGAACTGTGTCTAGCACATAGTAGATGATCAAGAAATATTTCTTAAATAGACAAAATGGAAATCATAAACTAGACAGTGCTTGAATCATTACTGACTTAGTCCAGTTCCGTTTTGGAGTAAGTAAAAATCAAATTTATAGTGAACCTCCCTCAGCCAGTAAAATCTATAGTGTAATTATTTCCAGACAATAAACATTGATCTACTTGTAATAAATATCATGTTTTGTTCATTGAAAATTAGTATCTGAAATATGCTATATACATATTTGTTGTCAATCCATAGACCTAATTTCCTATGACTTTGCATTCAGTTTCCATTAGTCAAGGTATACTAACCATAATACAAATATCCCCTGATTTTCATTAACCTAAGACTAGCAAGGATTTTGTTTTTGAGCTTTTAATTGCTCACTTCTTAGTGAACAGTGAATGCAGGTTGGAGGGGTGGGAGGGGGTCTGCTCCACACAGTCATTCAGGGCTCTATTCTTTTCTATCTGGTAGACCATTCAGTAAGTCCTAAAGACAAAGAAAGAAAAGTGTAGAGAACTTGTAGGAGGTTTTAGAGATAAGAACTGAAGGTGGTCAGAAGTAGTCATTTGCCCTCATTTGCATGAAATATAATTGAGCAAAGTGCTAAGGAAGAAGAGGTGAATGCAGATCTCAGTGAGCAAGTCCTTCCCAAACATGTAATAGTTCTCTGCTACAGGACGACTGAGACAGAGCCTCCACGCTGGTGCTACCGGCATATACCAAAGAGAATCTTTGATTTTTATCATGGCCCGAGTTACTAGAGATCAAACACAGGAAACTAGGCTTCCTATCACTTCAATTTTGTTGTTTCATTCAGTCTTAAGTTCTAATGTAAATCACCAGAGTATTAAATATATTTATTCGTACGTACATTTAAAATAGAGTTCAAATGTAAATTATTTTACATGTGTTCATTCACTATTTTTACCTGAATTTTCCCCCATGAGTGCAGATAATTAGGAGTTCATTATATATATTAAAAAAGTCCTTGAAAGCACAAAAGAAAATTTGAAACATGAATCTTAAAAGCTAACCCCAAATTAGTTGTCATCTGGCTAATGAAGAGAAACCATGAAACTACATCTACTTCACTTTGAGTACTTTTCTACTAATAATAAATGGAATTGTGCAAAATGACAGAATAACTAAGTCTGTTCATTTAAAATCAGTCTTTTCTGGGATTAAAGCAAATATAGCAGTGTAAGAGGAAGCTAAAGGACTTTTCAAATTAAAAGCTGGTTCCCATATTTCAGAATCTTACAGCCTGTTTTAGTTAATAAATACATGATATTTTAAAATTTTTAATGGAAAGAACATGGATTTTGGAGCCAGACCCGTGTTCTAACACTCACTAATTATGTGAGTTTTGGCCAATCACTGAACTCTCCGAAACTTAGTTTCCTCATCTGTAAAACAGAGAACAATCACTCTCACCCTTGCAGGGCTGTTAGAATTCGTTATGAGAGCAATTAGCTCACTCCTTGCCCCACAGCAGGCCCTGAATACACCACAGCTATTATTATCTTTGCACCTTAAGGTAATGAGTTTTAAGGGCCAAAATAAATTGTGCATAATAACTGCAATGAAAGTGAAGAGATATGGGAAATAAAATGTAAGCTGAAACAATGAGGAAGATCGTTCTGGTGCGGCTTGAGCTGAATTTTAAATTACTGGTGGTCTTTGGATGGAAAAGTGGGGCAGCAGAACCACAGCGGACTTCAAATCAGGAGTAAACATGGGCTGTTCAGAGAATAAGTGGCACAAATTAACTAAAGAAACAAATATTGAAATGTTCAGGGTGTATTAGCTGTAGGTTACTATCTTGCCCTTAAGTACTGCTAGAGCTGGATATCAGGACTGTCAAAGTTTGAATTTACAGAAAGTTCAGTTTAATAGAAATATTCAGTAAGTGTTGGCTAAAAAATATATTAAACTATTACTAAAACATTTCTGTAATAATAAGAGTCAAAAGGAGTGTACAAGCAATTTCTAGATGCCTGTTATGAGAACATTTGACTAACAGTTTAATTTTCTTATGAATTGTTCATGTTAACTATTGTAATTTATTAAAATGAAATAGCAAGGATAAGTGTTTTGTCTCCTATAAAGTAACCATTATGTATTTATACATTTGTTCAGTAAATACTTATTGAGCTTTTAATATGTGCCAAGTATTGAGTTAATGAATAAAAAAATCTCAAAATTTTGGTGAATAATTAACCTGTAGTTCATTCACTGCTTTATGTCTGATGCTTTCATATTTCATTGATAAACCCTACGAAAGTTTTACAGAACATGGTAGTGGACAGCATGTTACATCAGGCAGAGTCCCCTTCAGGACCGACCGGTGGATGTGTTCCTCCAGCCACATGAAGTACTTTGAGCAGACAACCCTCAACTGTAGGCCTTTTTGTTATTGCCTTGTCTAAAGAGAGCTGCCTCCCTGAAGATGGTGCCCTCTTTTCTAGGCAGCCCATATTCAGTGAATAATCAACACGAGGAGATACAGGCTCAGGGCCCTTTCCCAACTTCCTTACTTCAGAGCTCAGCATGGGGTCAGCCGAGGCCTTTGTTGAGACTGGCAGCGGCCGGGTTTCCTCACTGCCCAGGCCTGCTCCCTTCCTTTCCTCCCATAGGTGGGGACCCCAAGAGCAAATCCTAACAAACCTCCCGCATACCAGTATTTAATTTAGAATGTTTCCCAGGGAAACTTGCCTGCGATAAAGTCACTCCAGGCCCTTCCCTTGATTAGCAATTCAGAGTTCACTATTCAACAAGGCAATATGTAGTTTAAATTTGGCAATGAATTCACAAAACTCTGAACAGGCCCAAAAGAATATGACTCCCAATGAGCTAGAAGAAGCAATTATAAGCATTCAACAATTATCAAAGCTTGTCTTTGTACATTCTACCCCAAATTTAACTGCATAGATGAGGATAACACAGATAGCTAAAGTTCATTGCCATATACCACAGGTAGTAAGTCAGATGTTAACAAATAAATCCCTAAAGTTATAATTGCTTATGTCTTCTTTGTAGTCAGATTATTCACTAACAATTGAGTAGTATTAAACAATACAAATCTCTACAAATACAACAATTTAAGCTTAAAATTCTGATTGAATTTTAAAACATGTACAAACCATTAAATATACTTTTTTGCTTATTCAAAATATAGAGGCTACTATAAATTCTTATTGATTGAAATTTTTGGAAAACAAAGATAAATAATTACATTCTAAGCGAAGCCAGGCAGAGAAAGAAAAATACCATATGATATCACTTACATGTGTAATCTTAAAAAAAAGACAAATAAATTTATTTACAAAATAGAAACAGACTCACAGACATAGAAAACAAATTTATGGTTACTGGTGGGGAAGAGGGTGGGAATGGATAAATTGGGAGTTCAAGATTTGCAGATACTAACTAATATGCATAAAATAGATAAACACAAGTTCATACTGTATAGCACAGGGAACTATATTCAATATCTTACAGTAACTTATGGTGAAAAAGAATATGAAAACAAATGTATGTACGTTCATGTATGACTGAAGCTTATACTGTACACTAGAAACTGACAACATTGTAAACTGACTACACTTCAATAAAAATAAACTAAAAAGATAAATACACATATATTCATTTGTTATGTTTACTAATACGCACTCAGAACCATAGAAATTATTGCAGTAATATCCACTTATTGTGAAGTACCCTGCCTTTTTGAAAATAAAGTTATATGGAAAATTATAGTGGGTAATGAAATCATATAAATTTTTAAAATATATATCACCAAAAAACCCTAAAGAAATTAAGGCATGTTTATACTGCTTTTTTCAAAAACATTACTACCGTTCATCCTATACTTTGTATGTATAAAACTATAATATTTACATTACTAAAACTTAGATTCACAGGTAAACCTTCATCTCTAAGGACACATAAATTTAATGACTGTTGCTACATGCTTACTTAAATCCATGTGTTGTGTTTATTGTAATAGAGACATAACAGGCAAATCTCTATTTCTCTGGATTATTTTCTTTTGGTCAAAGTATTGCCAAAATTTAAAAATAATATTAAAATTTGCTTCCTCATGAAATTTTTATTCTTGAGTTGCCTTAGGATAGTCTAACATGTAACTTTTATCATATTTTAAGAGAGAGAGAAAAAAAATCACCTCCAGGCAATCACCTATTAGTATTCTGCCTTAAGTAAGTGGATTATGGACTTTGAGACTAAACCTGAACATATCTTAAAAAGATGCCCAAGCTTAACTGTCTTGTCCTGTAGATGCGGAAGGCGCTTTGACAATAATTGGATCTCCCTAATACCCATATGGATTCCAATATTGCAGAAAGGAAATGGATTGTAAATGTTGGCAACTGAGCCTAACTGTACTTCCATATGTATGCTTTACCAACCACAGGATTTGGAATTCGAACTGTTGTTACCAACCATTTTTTGCTAATTAGAAGCATCTTCATTTTTCACCTTCACAAGTAGAGTTGCTAGAAGCCCAGTGTTCACATTGCTTATCTCAAATTCCCATTTGGCAGGCAATGTGAAAACTAACTCCCAAAGAGCTGTCATATGCCTGGAGTCTCCAACTTGGCACAGCTACTAGCTTTGACCTCGGGGAATTTTCGTGTGTGAGCCTTCCTGTGGTTTACCTCTGAGAGTTTTCTCTAAATTGAAAGAGAGCAAGAGGGGTGGGTAAAACAACAGCTCAACAAGCCAGGTTTATTTTAAGTGATACACGAAAACAATTCTCTTGCAGGACCAAACTGCTCCAACATGGTCTCTGATAATTACCCTTACAAAAGTAATTCAGGAAGAGCAAGGCCAATTAACAATTCAAAGGTATGCTAACAGCGCAACACATTCATCAGAATTAACACCCACAAATGTTTCTACTGACGCAGCATCAGCATCAATCAAAGGGTAAGAAATAGAGATCACGGTGACTATGTCCTCATTATCATCACATACCATCCACTGTCATAGGATCGGAACATTTCCTGTTTGTATTAAAGCCACTGCAGGAATTCTATCTTACCTGCTTCTTTGTAAGCGGGCCAGGGATGACGGGGCCAAACATAAAGGAAAGGCTAAAATTCAGGCTTTGACTAGTAAAAACTATTAATTACGTATTTCTAGATGCCAGCCGGATCTCAATATTTGAACTGGGTAATATGTTCTTTCCACGAATTCTCCTGGAATATTTTCAGTTACTGCTGAATTGGTAGTAGTTTCTGTTTTCACTGTTGGGTGGTAGAGAGCCAGAATCTGGTGAGTAAGCTCCCTGCTTCAAGTCCCAGCTCGGCCATCTACAAACTAACTTTGGAACACTGAATTAAATAACCATTTGCGTGAGTCATTTGCCTACTGGCCTCGGGTGTATTCCCAGCCGGGCTCTGCTTCTACTTCTCTGCCGCAGGGAACTACATCTCCCAGACACCGCTGCTTTCTGGCTTCTGGGCAAGTGCAGCATGTGGGAGGAGCTGCAGAAGAGGAAAGGACAGAATGAGAGCGAAGGGCCTGGGGTCTCTGTCTTCCTCTCTGCTTCCTGTGGCATGTCAGCAAATTCTGTGCCTCCAGGTCCTACGTGGACAGCCACTGGCTCACCAAGCATCCATGTGGCAGGCCCACTGTGGTCTGCCTTCTGCAAGGCAGCCCCAGATCTGGACAAAGGTACTGTCTGCATACCTCTGGAGCTGGAGATAGCTGCTGCTTCTCCCATTATTTATATAATCAAGTTTATTAAATTCCCTCATTTTGAAATACATTGAGAGATAACTGTTTCTCTGATTGGACCCTGACAGTTACATCTACATACCACTGTTTCGTGTCGGCACTTGTAAAATGGAGTTACTAATAATCAGGAACGGATGGAGTGATTTTGAGAATTACTTAATGCAATGGTTCTCAAGCTTCAGGGTGCCTCAGAATCACCTGGATAGCTTGTTACAGGGCTGATTTCAAGGCTCTACCCTCAGAGGTTTTGATTCATTGGATTTAAAATGAGGCCCCCACATTTTACGTTTCTAACGAGTTCCCAGGTGATCAGATGCTGCTGATCTATAGAGCCTACTGTGAGAAGCACTTTTACAAAGTGCTTCCCTCACTGCAAGTACCCTGTGAAGTTCTAAGAATGAATACTGCCACCTTTTAATTTTCTTTGGCCTCCCATTTATGATTGTAGCCACGACTTGAAGAAATCTTTTCTCAAATTCAGAATAGACAAATGAACCCGAATGTAACAAGGGAATTTGTATGTGTGTGTGTTTCATTTTGTGTAGGATTCAATTGTTCACATTATTTTCTTTTGAGTGTGGTGACCATATATGTCTTTGTATATTGATGGGCAGGCAGATGGATAGATAGATGAATAGATGATAGATAGAATAGAAATATACTTTTGCTTGTGCATAAAGAACATAACTAGTGAAACTCCCACATTTAATAGAGTCATTTTGTTGAAATTAAGACTCAGATTTGGGTTATAGTCAAGCAATAACTTTCCTACAAAAGAAAGTAGAGCTGAAATTGTTTTTAAGTAATGTTATTTTGTGTGTGACTGATTCCTATATATAAAACTTTGTGTTGCTTGGAAAGACTTCTTGGTGTATTACTAATGATAAGTGCTACGCAATTCACTGCTGTGGGGCTGTCCTGAAGTGGACGACCCAGTGCTGGAGTCTGAGTCTATCCTGACCCTGAAACTCCAGTTTCTAATATAAAATAGCCATTTATTTGTACTTCTATAAATATGGAAAATCCCTTATACTCATACAGCTAACCAAATAAAATCGATACAAATGGGGATACATCAAAATATGTATCTTTTATGTGTTTAGATATCAATAGCTATCTTACATCTTTTTAAAATGCAAAGAGGACTTAAAGGTATGTGAAAGCCAATCTCATTATAGATTCCTTTTAGATCTGAGTAGTTTTCTCCCATCCTAATCTTTAGAGCTGACTCACCTATAACTAATTGACAGAAATTATGTTCTTCTATCTTAAATTTTACCTCAAGTTAAGTGTTTACCTAAAATTTTACCTGAAGTTGTTTTTCCTAAAATCAAGATTTTGGTCTCAAATTGTTTGAATAGTTTCAATAGATAGAACTCTTCTCTAATTTATGCTCTCATATTTCATTGGTTTAAAAACAAAATACAAAAAGGATGAATGACTTTGTAGACAGTTTTAACTGACCTTTGCTCACGCATACGTCTCAGTTGGCAAGAGCACGATGGTGTGGATTTACTGGCATGTAGTCCAGGCACTAGTGTTTGGTGACGGTACTAGTTTTCTATTGCTGAGTAAAAAAATTACTACAAATCACCACAAATCCAGCAGATTGAAACTCCGTATACTTGTTATCTCACAGGTTTCATGGGTCAGGAGTCTGGGACAGGTTAACTGGGTCCTCTGAGCAGGGTCTCACACAACTGAAATCAAGACATTGGCCAGCTGCATGCTCATTTGGAGTCTCCATGAGTGAGAGATCCGATTCCAAGCCCACTGAGTGTTGGCAAAACTCATTTTCTTGTGGCTACGTGACTGAGCACCATTTTTCCACTAGCTGACAGCCAGGCACTGCTCTCAACAACTTGAAGCCACACGCCTTGTCACCTGGCTGTCTCCATAGGCAGTTCCATACATGGCTCTTTGCTTCTTCAAAGCCAGCAGGAGAATCTCACATAATTTGAATCTTCCCCTTTAGGGAGGTCCAGTTCCTTTTAAGGGCTCACCTAGTTGGGTCAGGCCCACCCAAGATAATCTCCATTTTGATTAAGTCAATAGATAGGAGACCTGAGTTACATCTGCAAAAGCACTTCACTTTTGTCATGTATCATAATCTAATCGTTGGAGTGAAATCCATCATGGTCACAGTCCCACCCATAGAGAAAGAGAAGGGATTATACAAGACATGTACACCAAGGGATCAGAGTCCAGGGGTTATCTCAGAATTGTGCCCAGCACAGTGTCTACGAGCATGAGTCAGCTGGATTCACAGAGCTGTCGGAGGGTGTTAATCTACCAAGCGGGCTGATGGAGGTGATTGAGAGTTTGCCTTAGTTATATTTAGAGTGTACTGCTGACTTCTTATGGGACATTAATAGTCATATACATAACTATTCATAATAGTTATCAAGGACTCCATGGAAATTTCTACAGAGATCATAGTTTTATATTTAAATATATATTAAAAATTATGAAAAAGCTAAAATCACCATTTAAAAAATACAGTAAAATGCTAATATCAGCAAATATAAATCAGCTAATGAATACAGGCATTAAAAGGAGTAATTTGTCTCTATTATTTACTTATTTATATATCTATTTACTATTATTTTTCATTTGTGTAGGCAAATTACAGCATATTCTGAGCCAGGCTGGAAACCCTTTTTCCCCTTCACACTGAGATCTCAAGAGTTATAATCATACTGACATCCCAAGACAATTGGATCAAAGACTTCTCTGCTTCTTCAAAGGAAAGTAAGTGACAAATTCTCTAATTTAGGTAACAAATTTGAAAAGTCAACAGAATCTCTCTCTCTCTCCCTCTCCCCTTCTTTCTCATCTCATGATTCTCACTAGTAAGGAAACTGTCCCCGTTATAACTGCTCTGTCATCTCCTCCCCAATCTATGACTTGTTTTTATCGCCTTATTTTTTTGTCCTACATGGACTTGTGACCATAACTTATCCTCCCAAATCTCTGGAGATAAATGATCAGAGCGGCTACAAACCTCAGACATATGACGTGTGGGAGCCAGACTGACCTCGTTTCAAATTTCAGCACCACAAATTTAATTAACTTTAACAATTTATTCAATTTTTCTGAATTTTAAAACAAGGATAATCAAATCCAGAGTACTGTTTAGAAATTTTGTGTCAAATATTAAATAATTAAGTAAAATTTATTACTATTTTCAGTCAACTTTAGTTTTAATATAGCCTATTTCTTGCTAAAAGTATATATACACACACACACTTACATAATTTTATATATATATATTTTTTTAGCAAGAAATAAGTATATACATATTTTGTTTGTTTGTTTAATATTGTTTCCCAGAGTGTGGTTCATGGACCGTTGAGCCCATGTGATGCGTCTGTGGAAAAAGAAGACACAGTAGTAAAAGCTGGGGAAAAAATATATTCTCAACGGTGCTGAGTCACGATGAGCATTTGCACAATAAAGCTCTGATATGTCTTACAGTAAAGATAAATGCTTATGATATTTCTAAAACTTGCTGAAATTCCACAGGACAAGCTTAGGGAAATGTTTTAAAAACAATTTTGAACACCTAAAGCCTAACAGAGATTTATTTGGAGTTTTCTCAGCAGAACCAAGAAGAGAGACGTAAACGATACAGTCCCTCACTTGTCTTTGGAAGAAACAGAGACACTGCAAGTGATAAACAAAGGGAAGATGTGGCTCTGATTTGCTCAAGTGGCAAGAGGTGATCGTTCTTTCCGTCTTTCAGCGATAGTAAATATCACCAGTGACGTTAAAGGAAACAGATTATTGAAGAGAAGTTAAGTGATCGCCATTATCTAAACTAGCTCATACCCTGCACCATGTTTGGCCCAATCTTTCTATAGAGAAGTCTAGAATCTGGCAATACGGAGCGAATGGGGTGGGGGGAGTGGGGATGGAGATCCTTACTTTCAGCAGCAAAACAAAGGAAAGAACTGAAAAGATGGTTTTGACTAGTCACCATCACACTTAGAGACTAGTGAATGAGACTTGCTGATGACCATGCTTGCGGACAGATAGGAAAATAAACTCTCAGGTACGTGACAGAAGAGGAGGGCAGGCGAACACTTCATAGAGTGGTCGGGGGCGGGGGGGTTGGAGAGCAACATTAAGGAAAAAAACGGGCCTTGTTTGTGACGTCCAAAGCTGTCCCCTGGGGTACAGTGAATCAACGCAGTGGGCTTCCACTGCTGAAGATAAACGTGACACAACATGTTCGAGTCGAAACTGAGAACAAAAGGAAGTGGCTTAGTTTAAATCTAACTCCTAGCACTTTCCCTGTTAGGCTCCAGACCAAATACTAAGACAGCCTCTGTCTCTTCGTTCACACTTCGGGCTGCTCGTTGCCTGCTGTGGGGTGACGAGGTAAAGTCAAACTAGCAGTGAATGATCATCAGCTGCGTAACCTCACAGACAGTCCTAGCTTTCCAGAGCCACAGTTTCCACGTGGCAAGTGAGTATTATATGTCTCTTTGAAGTCATTTGTAAACTCGGAAGCACACGCAAGTGGTGTTGCTATAAGCTTAACATACTTTGTGTTTGACTCAGGCAGTCCTGGGCCCTACCCGCTGGTTAGGACCTTGTCTGCACATTGCTGACGTCTTTGCTCAAATCAGTTTGTGACCACCCCTGAGTCATGATATATTGGATAGGTGACAGCCCCAAATAACTAAGAACATAGGTTTTATGTTTGAAGAAGCTGAATTTTAGAGATATGAAGTATCTTTCCCAGCTGGGTGGTTCATCTAGTACAAGATGACTGAAAGCTTAGGTTTTCTGATGAGACAGCGGGTGTTCTTCCCACTGTACCGCTGTGCCTGAGTAGGAGTCGGTATTGATAAACAGCCCTCTGAACAGAATAGTAAAGAGGGGATATGTTAGTATGTCGGTGTGGATATGAAGCTAGGCCTGCAAGGATAGATTCTCCAGAGGGAAGAGAGAAGCAGACAGTTCTTGAAATGGAAAAACCTTTAACCGAGGAATATTTTAGGAGAGCATCTTCACAGGATTTGTGTGAAGAGTGGTGAAAAATCATGATAGAGAATTAGGAGAATTAATAATGATAGCCTTTTTTCAGTGCACACCCATTATACACCAAGTGTTGTCTATGTATTATTTTGTCTGTTCCTCCCCATAACCCAGTGAGAGAGGAATTATTATTTCTGATCTTACAAATGAGGAAACTGAGGCTCAGAGAGGCTCAAGGTCACACTGACAGAGACTCTAAAAGAAACACGTAACACTACCGTGTGCCAGATGCTGTTCTAAGTGCTTTCCAATACAAAGTAACTTCACCTTTGTAGCAGGGTTATGGGTAAGTATTATTATCCCAAGTCCACAGAGACATTGTCAGCAGGTGGCAGTGTCACTTGAGAGTCGGTTCTTGTCTCGAACAGGAAAGAATTCAAGAGCGAGCCATAGTAAAGTGAAAGTAGATTTATTCAGGGAGATACACACTCCATAGACAGAATGTGGGCTGTCTCACAAGGTGAGAGAGGTGGACCCAGGAAATGGGTCATCTTGGAAAGGGAGAGCAGCCCTGAGGTATAGGGGTGGTTAGCTTTTATAGGCTGGGTAATTGCATGTGCTAATGAGTGGGAGGATTATTTCAACAATTTTCGGGGAAGGGCAGGGATTTCTAGGAATTGGGCCCCTGCCCACTTTTTGGCCTTTGATTGTCATCCTGGGAACTGTCATGGCACCTGTGGGTTTGTCATTTAGCAGCTGATGTACTAATAACGCTGAAGGCCTACTGGAAGTTGAATCTTCTGCCAGCTTGGGCTGAGTTGGTTCTTACTAGTTTATGTCCTACCCTCAATTGCTGTGTCATTCATTTAATAGCTGTGCCCTGCCCTCTTCCCACTTGTCTCAATGGAGTAGGATTCCACACACTTAACCTCTGTGCTATTCTGTCTGGTAAGTCATGGAGCTGAAATTCACATTTGCAACAGCCTGATCCCAGTACAGAGGCTCTGAAAACCTAAGGTTTACTCCATTCCTTAGTTTCAAAATTCTATCTATACAAAGGCTATCAAAGAAGTAGGAAAACATTGATTTAGATTATGTACAATAGGAACACTTTGGTAGGTAAAGTACAAAATATTTTATGATACTATGTGAAACAGAAATTAAACAATCATAGATTGCATCTTGTACTTTGATATCCATGCCACGATAATAATAAGAAGAAGAAATGATGATTGCTTGCTTATAATATTTTAGTTACTATGGAAGTAGTTTTGCATTTTTCCTCAGTTAATTCACACCACAAGCTACAATAGGTACAACGCTCATTATTTTCCATAGAAGGAAATTTAGAAAAAGGGAGATTAAGTAATTTTCCCAAAGTCACACAGCTAACAGTACTTGGTAGATTTGCACCTAAACCCAGGCAACGTGACTCCTGAGCTGACATCTCTAAACCCCTAACCTACATCATGGCCATGATCACAAGGCCCCAGTGTGTTAGAGCCCCTTGTCTCTATGCATCAAACCCATGAAGCCCTCACACACCTCCCCTCACCTCCGTACACACAGATTTTTTTTTAAATTGCTGTCTGTTCCTGCAAATGATTCCCCACGGTATTATTTATACAAAAGACATGAAAATACCTCATCTGGTAAGGAAAACAAATTTTACATATAATGTGAATGAAACCATGGGCATTTTCTGGTTTGGAATTGAACCACCAGAAGATAATCATAAAGAAAGTTAACATTTTGTAATTCAAGTATTAACTAGCCCAATATTTGCATCTTTTCTGGGTCCTAAGGGGTTGTGGAATACAGTCCTTCTGTATTAAAAGATATTTTCCAAATATTAACCATACCATTGGTATTAATTAGTCTGTCTATACATACACATAGTACATGTATATACACATGTATACACCGAGAACATGTAGAATATATACATGTAAAGCAAAGAAAATTATATAATTATTTGTGCTTTGTTAAAGGTAATGTGCAGATTCTCCATTTCTACTTACATATGACTCCTTTTTTTGGTCTAAATATATGTTGTTTGGAATACTCAGTAAATGCAATTGTTAGGTTAGTTCTAACAATAGTTCTAAATGCTGCATCACCACATTAGCTCAAAGTTCATACATTGAGAATACAGCTCTATGAGCTTCTCTTGCAAGTACTGCAAGAGTGTGGGGAACTAGCCATGGGATGGGTCGCTCCTCTGTGCTCCTCATTGTTTCTCATACACATTAAGATCCTCTGAAAATTCTATTCCACATGAAGAAGGTGAGTAAGGAAGTTGTTAGGGGGCAAGACTGAGAAAAGAAGCTGAAGGTTAAGATGATGGTAAGAGGGCTGGTGAAGGAAGAAACCATGTAATTAACTCTGCAGTTCAAGAGCACAGCACACTCTGGTAGCGAAGGAAATCATGTGAACATGAAATGAAAATAATAAGAATAACTAAAACACTTTTTTTGTCATTGTGTGAACTGTTTTTTTAAAAAAATTCATATCCCTGGAAGTTTGGGTGTAAAGGTTGAAGATGTATAGAGAATGCCTTCTCTGTTTCTATCTGTAAACTCTTGCTTATTCCTACTTGCTTACATACAGGTAAACTTTGACACTGAACAATGGGCTCAACAAACTTTCTACAGAGGAAGTTTTTTTTTTATGTATAAAAATACAATAATCCAACAACACAACAAGACTGATGAGCTGTCAACAGACACGAATCACTCCTCCTCACTTCTGGGATTGAAAACCGTTTACTTCCCCAGCGTCTTCTCCCGCCCAGGCAGCCAGATTCCATCCTCACCCTGGTGTGGAATCTGATCCCTCAATATATTAAAAAAGTTGTTTCATTCTACTAACATTTCTTCGTAATTGGTAATGTATCTTGTATGGCGTAAATTATCCGTGCTTATCTTGAATTGCTTTCATTTCATCAAATTGCATCTTGACAGATCAAGGCAGTTTGGGTAAAGTCATTTGCATTATCTGATCAGCAAAACACGTATTTTTATTAAAAACAAACAGGTTTAGAGTCCAGTGGTTTATATACTGTCCTGGGCACACTGGGGCCCTGGGCGACGCGGCGACGGGACCCTGGCGGATGCTACACTGTATCGGCAAAGCGATCTCGCAGGCTGGGCTCCGCAGCTGGGAAGTACCGCGCTGGGGAGAAACGTCCTGACACTGTCAGCGTGAAGTCTCCTTGTCCTGTGATGGCCAGAGTTTAAAATGTTAAATAATCTCTCCAACTTGCCCTAGAAACTCAAGACGGCTTATTAAAGTTTCTTTTTTCCCCTGTTTGAAAAACTTCTTTGTTTCACTAACGGCAAGTCTCCTGTGTTTTGTAACGTTGTTATTGAACAACTTTAATGATTTGCTGAGGACCTCATCTAGAGGTATTACCAAGCGGCCCGAGATTAGAAACGTATGGTGATGGAGGCTCTCCTCGAATAAATGAAAATATTTTATTCAGCTACCGAGAAAGGTCTCCAGAGATCAAATTAGAAGCTAGCTGTGAAGGGAGATGTTTAGGCATGCTCTGGAATTATTTATCAGCATTTTCTGCTTGTGTGAGAATAAGCAGACATTAAGTTTAAATTAAACAAAGGGGGAAAGAAAACAAGTTTTTTCAGTAATTTGACTGCTAATGATATTTCTGAATTATTCTCAGCTTAATAGTTTAAGTAATTTGCAATGATAATAATTGTTCCGGCTAAAGCTCCAACAGTGTCGATTTTTTTCCCCTTTTGCCAAGATTAACCCCCTTTAAAACCTTTAATGGACATGTAATTGCAAATTTATTGTTGGCTTTGTTAATTTTTAAATTTGTTTTCTTCTTGACATTTCTTTTAATTTAATTTAATTTTATTACATTCATCACCAGTTTGAGAAACTAACTTAAAAGTCCATTAAAAAGGAATAAACGTTCTTTATGTTGCACTTGTTTGTCTTTATTTATAATGAGGCTGAGCTTGTAGATAGACTAAAGGCAGCTTAATTATTACTTTCAACATTAATGCACCTTTCTCACATACTCATTCAAAATAAGTATGCTTTTAGGGTTTGTTGGAAAGAAGTGAACTGTTAACACGGGGTTGTAGTTGGCCCTTAAATAATTTTTAAAAACAAACAAAAAAATCCAAACAAACAAACAAAAAAAACCAGACTACAACCCAAATTAACATACAAGCTTGTATCTGAAGTAACATTTCGGTGATGAAGTTGTGTTAAAAGCAACTAAACTTTGTCCTTAAAGGAAGACTGTGTGTTATCACAAATAATTGATAAGTGAAAATATTTTCATGTGAAATACAGAAGGTTAATAAACTAGAAACTAAAACCCTAAGTGCTATGGGGCTGCTTTTCACATTGAGGAAATGTAAACATACAACTCGATATTTTGTCAGCCAGTAAATTGTCTTTCTTATGTCCTGAACTAAGGCACCATATCAATCTTCTACATAGAAATGACCAGGACTGACAAAGCTCCCCTTGATGTTGTTTCAACAGCAAAATGCCTGGGGGAAACGATACTGTTTCTAGAAACTCATGTTGCATATATGAGTGTTCTAGGTTCATATTAATTATTTTTAAAAGGATTTGGTTATCTCTTGTCAAATAATTTCCATTAACTTATTCCACAGTGACTTAGAATTAAATTGTCCCTAAGATTTTTTTAAAGGAGTAAAAAGAAAAGAAAAAAGAAAAAAAAAGTGACCTAAGGTGAACTGAGGATGCAATAAAAGCATAATTCTCTCCTGGCCAGAATAAAAACATTCCTAAAATTTGAAAAATATATATCCAATAATCTACATAGTGAGTATATACAATAGATTCCCTGTTTGTGTGATTTGAGAAGGAAAGTTAATTTGGTATAAATTTTTTCTTAATCTGAAGTGCCACAAATGTTAATGACTTTAAAACACTTTGAAGTGACATTCTCAACCCTCTGCTAATACTCTTTTAGTGCTTCGGAATCAAATAATTACAAAATGAGTCATTAAAACAGTCAAGAAGGCAACGCAATACTGTGAATTAAAATGAGAAAAAAGGCTCAGTTACTGACATACAGGAAGGGAACAATTCAACTACATATTATAAGCAAAGATATAACAAATGCCCTAATATGAATTTCTTAGATATTATTTGCCTGCTTTTGTTTTTGCCTAAACTGCATAATTTTCTGAAATTCCAGGTGTTGATTTTTCATAAATTTTGTCTAGTAGTGACCAAGGTCCCTCAGATTCCCCTCAAAACATATATCTGTAATCTATCTTCTTCATCTTTTTCCGAAATATAAACAATTGTTTTGCAGCATTTGCACCTGTAGTGACAACCACTTTCAAAGATTCTCTACCTGTTTCTTCTGTAACTTATTGTGTGGCTTTCCCTTTGTCCCTTTCCTTATCGTATCTTCTGATGCTCCAACAATAAGTGTGCAGAAGTTCCAGCAAGGGGACATTTTTATCATTCATGATACAATTGATGAACTATTATATACACTACTGTTAACTGGACGGTACTGGTGAAAGAAGGGCTTGAAAAGCTATTACGGTAGCATCAGCATTCTGGACACAGATTTGAGAGAGAAGTTTACTGGTTTTAACTATTGTATGTATTTATTTTGAATTCTTAGAGGTGGGGTACTCTTTCACATGAGAATCTTCTCCATACATATATTTGTGTGTTCCAATTTATGATCCAGCAATCCTTTCTTCTTCCCTATCTAGATTCTTTTTTCCACCTCTTTAACACCTTGTTAATTCTTTTTCAATATCTTTCGTTCCTTTTCATCGAATCTTAGGACTTTTCATCACATCTGCCTGGAGAAAACCCTTCCTATTTCAATCCAACATCCATTTTATCCATACTTGTATCTGGGATGCTGAGGACTGGGTGGGTGTGAAGGTTGGGAATCACATAATCCAGCTAATTGGTGCCATTCCAACTAAATTGTCTCCAGGGTCCTGAAGGTCTTCCTTTCACATTTTCTTATTTCAACTTAACTCTTCTCCACTCTCCTCTAATATTTGGGCCCATGATCTCTCTCCTTATTTTGACAGATGAATAGATTTGTACCCGATAGTGATCAGTACTAGGGAAATCCCTCTACATCTCATCACCAAATGCAACCCTTTCTTTCTTCCTTCCCTCCTATTACAAATGAGGGTGTGTCCTCACCTGGGCTGAAAGATAATCTCTCTGTCTCTCCAGATACCCACCCTTCCCATCTTCTCAGAACACTGAATCGTTTTCCCCATTTTACTGACTTCTACCCCTTAGCATTTAAATACACGGACTCCTCTTTCACCTTAAAACACAAAGTGGCAAACAAATAAAAATAATCTACCTCAATGTCCCCCCAATTGCAGCTCTACTTCTCTCCTGTAAACACCTTCATGTCATTCATCTACACCTGCCTCCGCTTCCTCACCTCCCGTTCACTCTTGTACATACTGCAACATCCCAACACTCCACAGGAAGTGTGCTCTGCTGAAATCACCACTGACAGGTTGGTGCTAAATTTTATGGACACTTCTCAGTCCACATCCTGCTTCATCCCTCGGCACCCTTTGACAACACTGACTTCTCCCCCCCCACCCCCTTATTCAAATGAACTCTTCCCTTTGTCTACCTGATATTATATTCTAAGAGTTGGCAGACTATGGCCCACAGGCCAAATTCAGTCCATCACCTGTTTTTGTAAGTAGCAAAACAACTCAGCATATGCTCTCTTTTCTCCCCACTCCTACCCACATCCTCCTACCTTACACACACACACACACACACACACACACACACACAGCCATGCACACACACTTCAGTTGACTAACTCCTGATTCAGGCTTTTATTTTCATCCTCAAAGATTTCACTGCCCCCACAGATCCCTCTAGACTATGTCACTGTCTCTTTCTGTTCCCCAGCTTCACCCTGCTTCATCTGATCGCGATATTTTTCACATTTCATTCCCTTTAGTCTAAGCCCATGACAGATAGAGTTTATGCTGACCTTCTTCAATATGGTCTATACAGCAAGTTGCCCAACATTTGGCTTAAAGTACACACTCAACAATCTTAATTGAATAAATGAACTGTAAGGTTTTGTCAATTTGGAGACTCATGCCTACCTAACGTGCTTTCTGAAACAGCTAATGATTATTAAAATACTTCCACATTATGGGTAACCTTTATTTCAAGTCTTGCCTTCAATCCTTAAAACAGAAGACACTAGGTGTCATCTGGTGCCACTCATCAAAATGGCCCACTGTGAATATAAGCTATGTTGGTCTGCGCCTCTTATAGAAGAAATAACTTTATGCAGGATGCCTTCTTTGTCAAGGCTTGTATAAAGGTTTTGGTGTGCACAAAAGAGTGATTACCTGTTTTGCTAACTGCTGCTTGGCAATATGATGCTGTGAGAAAAAATGCCAGCAATTATATGTTTGAAAGCAATAAATTTGCATTTTCCCAAAGCAGCATGGCTGTGTATAATCACTATATTTTGCTCTTTTAAATATCATTGTCTTTAATTAACGTATTTTTCCTAAGGGAAACATATTGTTTTACCAATTTTAAAAGAGTAACCAATTGACCAATTACTGTCCTATACAACCTAAAGTCATGGGGGATATTTAATAAAAAATAATTTATTAATTAATTAGAAGGATTAACAGTAGTGGCTTTCTCCAATACATAGGAAACACATTGCTATATTGCTTGTCTTCTGAATGTTTTTCCTCAAAGCAGAAAGAATTGTAAGCCACAAGACCCTTTATTCTTTGCTGGAAAAATGCAGGCCATTTCAAGTTATGGATATAATACAAAAAACACCTTTGTTTTTCCAATTTTTATAGTTTATCCAATTTCCATGACTAAATTTAAAACCTGGGGAAAGAGGGATGTGTAATGAAAATTGGGGCAGACTCCTAAGAGTAACCATGGCTTCTTATTGACAATGAATTCTCCATTTACTAAGGGAGACAGAATGAAGCATTTCTCGGCAAATTATATTCTCTGTGCTACTGCCAAATGAAATTCTTGAACAAGTGCAATTCCACATCCTACACTTGATGCGAGTCTAATGTCACTATATTTGGAATGAAACATTGCTCAGAAATTGGTACCAAAAAATGTTTTTGTTTTTACCAGGTCTCAACTGTTTCTCTTCTCCCTCATTTCTTGCTAATACTATTCCTCAGAGTCTTGTGAGAAGAACCTGAAGAGAACCATTTTCCATTTCCACATTGCCTTTGTCTGTGAGCAACCAGGTTAGAGGGATCTGTTAAGAAAAAGCCCTAAGTCCTGAAACATATTGTATCATTAATGTTTAATTCACAGAAGACATTTCAAGAAACATTTTGTATCCTAATGACAGAGAAAAGGAAACAAAATGTATCATATTAATCTCATGTTTCTGTCAGCAGAGTAACAAAGCGCCTGAGGAACCCAGGCACAGGGGGTGCGCTGAGAGAGAGCACAGATGTCGACGTATTTATGACAACACTCCAACTTTTGCCGGTCTGGCTTTTCTTGTACACTGATTTTGTCACCCCAGTCTTCGCTTCAGAAAGCATCACCTCTTCCTCTCTCCTGTCCTTGAAAACCGAAATTTCTCTGCTTGCTCCCGGAGTTCTTATGCCCTTACCTAAAGTAGCCCTTTCTTCATCCCCATGGAAATCTTCAGTGGCCCCCAAACATGTCACGAACTTTAGGCAGAGGCAGCCCATACTGAAGGCAAATGAAAAACAAAGTAGATGTGGTACCTAACAGTAAAATTGGAAACTCATGCACTTAGGAAACAGGGAGATTTGAACTTCATCCCAGTTCAACCAGTTAGAAAGATTAACCTTTTCTAAAGAAGACACCACGACCCTGGAAACGACAATACTTGAATGAGGCAGACATTGTTGCTTAGTAACTCAGCACGCGTCCCATTCCCCTCACCTGTCATCACTAGAAGATGCTAGAAAGGGTAACCACTCCCTTTCCTAGACCCCCTTGCAGCAAGGGGTGGCTGTGCAAACAGTTCTAGCCAATAAGATGTAAAGAGAAATCCGCTTCCCTTATCCTAGAGACACATTTCACTGGCCTCCCTTTACCTTGCCTTGAACATGGATGCCATAGCTGGGCAGAAGCAGATGAATTTTGACCATGAGATCGTGAAATGGAATGCTGAGGAAGAAGGCAAAATGGAATGACAGAAATGGACAGGATTTAGTATCTTACTGAACTGCTACAAGCACTGAACTGCTTATCCCCAGAATTCAAGTTATGTGGCAAAAAATAACCATTTATTGTTCAGTGACCATAATTCAGAGTCAGTTTACTTGTAGCCAAAGCCTTCCTAACTGACACAATAACACAAATATTCTTCATTGACAGCACCCTTTGTGTCCTAGTAGTTGTTTACAGCACCCTTAGGCAAAAAACAAACAAACAAACAAACTAACAGATTCCATTTTTTAACTAGTTACGTCCCAAAACTTAATACATATTTACATCCAAACAACATAGTGCCTATTGGGCATTGCACAATGTCTCAAAGTTTGGAATTAACAGTTTGATTCCAAAGATGATGAATACAGCCACCATCATTTCCTGTTCCGCATGGAATTGTGTGTGACATTTCATTTTTATTATAGTAACAACTGAAAATCCAGCTTCACAAAGATATGGTGCCAGTGAATGATATGATGTCGTAACAATCTAATTCAAAACTGTGAACTACCTTGAGATACTGGTTTGTACAGTGACCAACTGACAGCACCGTATTTCCCTCAAGAATTATCTCCTTTACCTTTGTGAGTCTGCCTTTTACACCACCATTTGGGAACCATAGCCTTAACTTTTAGAAATGTTGTGATGAAAAAAAGAGATAAGAAACGTAGTAAGTGCACTAGCGGGCATGTAATAGGTGAGCAATAAATTGTAGCAGCTAGTACCAGCAGTGTAGTTCTTATCAATTTTTGGACACATTTTCATGAGCGTCTCCCTATAAACAAACAATTTCAATCTCTGAAAATAGGAAATGCTCTGTTCCCTTTCATTCTGTGTGAATGATATATAGGAACAAATGAGGAGCATCGTATTTTTTGGATTTCACTCTACACGCACTTACAGATACACATCAACATAAAAGTGAAAACAGCTGCCAGGAGACAGGGACCCAGGAAGGCAAATCAAAATATAATATTGCAAAGATACTATTACCCTAAGCTAATTCACTGCCTAGAATTTCATCATAGTGTTATATTCATGTCATCATAGTGCTATATCCATGAGTATCTCTTGTTTGCCTGGCACATGGGAGAGGCTTGAGTTACAGGAATGTATAAACATAAAGAGTATTTCTTGCCTTTGGTGAGCCCACATGCAAGGATTCACTGTCTCATGGTTGGATTTGCCATTCTCAGTTATTCTTTCGTTTTACTGTCTTTTCTTCTCCTTAATTTGCCTCCTAGATTACTCTCCCATCAGAACAACACAACTCCTAAGAGTGCTTTAAATCTCACTTACCTTGTTTGTGTCTCTGTGGTCAGGTCACTCGGGACGGCTGTTTTCTCGCTCTTTGTACATCCAATGCTCCACCAGTCCCTGCTTCACCTGCACCCTACTCACACGAACGTGTTTGCCCCCTGCCCCAGCTAATGATTATTCTAATCCTTAGGCCAGAATGACTTCACCTGCTGATTTATTATTAAAGGGACTATCTGACCTCGCGACAGTCGTTAACCTGATGGGCTAAGAGAAACCAGCTGCTGGTCTCCCTGGTAACTGATTAGCCAACCTGACTCCAATACCCGCTGTAAGCGGTTGGCGCCTTCTCCCCCGAGTAGTGAAGATTACTGCTATGTTCTTCCTGCTGTCTGCCATACACGATGGGGCATCTCTCTAGGACCTGTTGCTTCCGATGTGCAAGATCTCCTGTCCAGTAAGCCACTGAAGTCTCTGTCACTGTCTCTGGCTATTTCTTCAGTCTCCAGGCTGGGCAACTACAGGCCTGCAGGCCTGTGGAGTGCAATCCCACAGTGTCCTTCAACACTAAGCTTGAGCGTGGGTTGTCTCAGTACAGTGCAACCTCAGGGCCCCGTCCACTTTCCAGTCAGTGTGAACGTGCTCACTTCCACCTAGGTTTGTTGTACTTCAGCTTGATGACCAAGATTGGTCCCGTTTGTAAAGATGTGTTAGATAAGCAATGAAACCCAAAGTAGCAATGCACGACACGGGGTGATTGTAAGCTACAAGCCTGCTCTCACTTGTAGGAAGTACAGGGAGCTACGTGGGTCCACTTATATGCAGATTGTTTTCAATAGTAAATACTACATACAGCCTTACATGATCCATGATTGGCTGAATCCTAGGACATGGTGGAGCCCTGGATACAAGGGCCACCTATAAATTATAGGCAGATTTTTCACTGCTTGGAGGGAGAGTACCTCTAATGCCCTTTGTTCAAGGGACAACTATACATACAACTAACCCACACAGAGAGCTCTATAGAAAACAGACTCGTCAGGCCGACAAAATGCAATCCCTTTTGCAGCATTTTCAAATGCAAATGGTAAAACTCTGTGTTAACTCATTATTTTCATATCCTGATTTCCTTCCACAGGCAAATTACTCTCTCATTTGAGATGAATAGTTGATATGGACAAACAAGTAACTCAAGTTGGCTAAAATAGGTGTTATTCAATTCTTCCTTTTTAAAAATATTTTGGTCCTTTTCATTCCCCCAGCCCTTGCTTCTTTTCTTTAATATCATTCCTTCCCCATGATTTAGAATAAAAATGCTGAAGACAGCAGGATTAAGCCATGTCACTGAATTTTCTTTGTGTACCTTGCAAATCCTACTGCTTCAAAAGGAGTATCACATGTATCTCTGCACACCAAAGTTTCTCAAGATACTTGTCTCTCTGAGTTACATACCGCAAGGTGTGAGGTTTACTTATTTATTTGTGATATTAATTTTAAAACTGCATTATATGATACTGAGCCAAACAACACTGTTTTTTTTTTAATTTCCTATAATTGGAATGAAGTGTGATAAGTTGATTAAAATTCACATGAAGAAGAGCTAGTGAGCAGCAAGCCAAATCAGTAGCTTCTAAACCCTGGAAACCTATATACATTAAATTCATTCTATCTATGATCAGGCTGACCCTTTGTTTTCTATTTCTTCATTTGTGAGTTGGCGAAATAACCTCTTTCACTTACCTGCTTTAAAGGGAGGATTAATGAAACAAAATTTGTAGTCAGATCAAAGTGTACTAAATAAGTTCTGTAATTTTCAAGGAAAATATTATGGGTATTTGTATCATATACAGTAATGGAAATGGAAATTATTTACTCTGGGGACCTCGGCTACATTATCGTTAAATTATTTGCATCCTGATAAATGATTTGCATGCTAATGAGATTGCATTCCCAGAACAGCCTTTCAAAAGATTTCTCTATAGTTTTCCTATCAGGTATATATGACACCATGTGATATATAGATGTAGAACCTCAAAAGATCTGTGAAGTAAATTAGCCCTTTCTTCCCCTGCAATTTGCTTTTGAAGGATTAGTGAATGTATTATTTAAAATTTGCCAGCTTATTTCTAACAAGTTCTTACTAACTCTATGGGATTTTCACCAATTTATATATGTGTGTGTGTGTGTAGATATATATGTATACACACACACATGCACACACATATATATTTACTACTTCTAAGCTTATGCCACAGTCACCTTCCTTAATGTGAGCTGAAGTTCCTTTCTATCTCTTGCTGAATGACATAAAGACTCAGTCCCTTGATAGAAGATAAAAAATATTCTAAGTCAGAATTCTTTTCCCACTCAAATGTTTTGCATTTGACTTTTATCCATATGCAACCAAAAAAAGAAAAGAAAAGAAAACAGAAAAGGAAACTCTTTAGATTGCAAATAAGGTTTTGACTATTGGAGTGAATTTTAATTCTTCTTTTCTTCTCTCAAGTAATATTCATTATTCTGATCTCCCCAGAGATGGTATTCCCAAAGTCTACCTGGATTCAGCGGCTGCACTGAGAGCTCACATTTGATCTGAGATTCTGCAGATAGATACTGCAAATAAAAATAAGTCGATCCTCTCAAGGGTGTTCTTATACTAGCTAAAATATAACTTGAAAGGTTAGTGAGGAAGGGGTTAGTTCCCGGAGGGAAAGGCTGTTTCCCCACACTTGCTTGTTGGAGGATGAATACGCTAATTGGAAAACTAGAAGTTCTGGGAATTTGCAAGTGGAACAGGTGAAAATGTAACTGGTGATAATTAAAGGCTAATTATCTTCAACCCACAATTGGCCACAGGAGGTTATTCTGAGCCACATAAAAAGAGAGACTGAGACAGAGACACAGAGACACAGAGACACAGAGACATACAGAGAAATATAGTTCTTTTATACACCTGCTAGTAACTATAGGCAGGAGTTGAACCTGCGTAGTAGTCACTGATGGCTGATGCCTGCCTTACCCTTCTAGTCCCCTTCCTTCTCAAATCTGTTGTAGGAATAAGTACATTTCACATCAGCATTCATAGGATTTATCCAATTTACATTTTGTCTGTTGATTATAAAGTGAATACTCCTCTGATATCCTAAAGGAAACCATTGCCAACATGCTCAGTCACAGTATGAACTCTTCTGGAAATCTCAGGGATATAAACTGCTTCCAAACATCTCCTCTTTAGCAATGGTTTGTACAGCAACAAGATTAAAAGAAACAGGACCCTTTTCTGGCCAGGCGTGGTGTTACTTAGACACTATGTGTTAGGAGAGATTCCAGAAAACTTTGTCCAAGAAGCTCCACAGCTGTGTTAGGGGAAATAAGAGAAAGAACTGTATTAAAGACCAAAAGAACTGTACTGGCAGAATCATCATTCCAGGAGCAATTGCTAGTGAGTGTTTGTCCATCAGTAAGTGTGGGGTGGGGGCATCCGATACACCCCTCACAGTGCTGCTTGCTCGTGAGCAACTAGTGAGCCAAGTAGCCACCCACCCTGTCTCCTGGAACATCTTCCCACATTCACGTGACCCCTCAAAATGAGCATATTTGTACATAACCCTACACCTACCCTGGCTGACGTTGAATGATCAAGTAGTGAGTGCTGATCTAAGCCAGGAATATCAGGGAACTCCCATAGGATTTTTCAAAATAAATCTGAGTAACAGAGGTAATCTCTCTCAGGGGCAAAGATGTTGTGGCATAAAACTCAGAAGCTGTCAACCACTATGGTTTTTCCTATATGGAGAAAGCTGGTCGACAGTAAGAGAGAATTAAGCTGACAGGCAGAAGATAACAAGGGCTAGAGAAGGAAAAGTCTTGTTACCTTTTGAGTCTCTAATTTTTTTGGGTCCAAATGCATCTATGCTCTCTCTGGTCTAGACATTCAACCCTTCTTTTTTTGCTAAAATAATTCAAGTAAGGATTTTGACTATTAGAACTGAAAGGCTTCTAAGTGAAGGCACATGTAAAAGGACATAATTTAGGAATATTAATGAAGGTCTTTTTTGTGTCGTGGTTGCCAATCCGCACGCCTCCTGCCTTCAACAGAGAACAGAGCACCCTCTTGTCTGGCTGAGCCCTGGTTTAGATGGAAAGGGAAAGACACCAAATGGGTTCAGAGAGGTCTAAAAGCAACAGGGATTTAGTTCTCACCGCCCTGGTGATGTCTGAGATGGCACTACAACTTCCAGAGACGGCACCTGGTAGTACAGCCATTCTGGAGAACAATCTGGCAGCTCCTAGTAAAATTAAGCAAGCACTACCCCACCATCTCACGCCTGTGCGTCTATTCCAGATACTCAAGCATGCTAATCAATGCGTTGCTTGCGGTTGCAGGAAACTAGCCATAGTCTACTTGTCTGTCACTGGGGAAACAGGTGAGTTTAAGTTGAACCATATGAAATTGCCAACATTTCACCATTTGTGACTACAAGAAAACATCAGTTTCATACAGTTCCGCCTAATACAATGTGATGGATATAATCTATGAAGTAGATAGAAACAAACAAAAGCTTGATTCTCCTCCAGCAACATGGATTTACCTTAAAACTTAAAGTTAAAGTGATATATACAGGATGAGATTTATAGCATAATGCCATCTGTACAACTTAAAAATACACAAGAATGCAGTACATATCTTACCAGGATAGATGCGTATATAAGGATACATGTCAAACAGCTAATGGGGTTACTATTAAGGGAAGAAGTAGAAGTGGGGATCTGTGGTAAGAGAGAAAATCAATCAGACACAGAAAAGTTTTGCATGAACCAGTAATGCTAACATGCCATGAATTAGGGTGCAATGAACTCAATTTTCTGCACCTGAGGAATAATAAGAGCAAGAGTCAAAAAGTGTGTGTGTGTGTGTGTGTGTGTGTGTGAGAGAGAGAGAGAGAGAGAGATAGAAGATCCCTGTATCAACATAAGTTGTCAGCAAAAAGTAGAAATCAAGAGGGAATGTGCCTAGGAAAAGAACCTGAAACTGTTTCCTACATTCCAGAAAAATGTCTGTAATTTTTCTGAATGTTTTACAGGCCTTCTAGAGAGCCAGTTGAAACCAAAGTAGCTGAGAGAGAGCTGACAGACAAGACAAAGCCTCTTTGCGGTGACTGGGGGACACTGTCAGCACCTGGATCACAGAAGCCAGGGCTAAGGTCAACTGTGGATGGAAGCAGTTGATGCTGTAGGAAACGAGACCAATGATCAAACGTCTGACATCCGGATTTTAATCTCTGCAGAGTCTAGAAAAAGCCAGAAGTCGCTCATGGTCAACAAGGTGCCTGCACTCTCACCATCCATAACCCGTGTAAATCATGTGGATTACACCCAGGCCTTCTAGTTTAGATGTAATCTGAGATGAGTAAGAAAGTAGAAACCAGAGGTGACTAACACTAATTTTGAGTTTATTTGGTGAAAACTTGAGTGAGTTGGAAATAGGGGCTTAAGTTATAAATTATGTTGAGTAACAGAAAAACAGTGAAAGTTCAATTTTGTACATCTACATTTTGACTGAAATTTGTACATATATATATTTATGAACATCAGTTACTCATTGTCTATAACTCATTCCAACCCTTAATCTTATTTATGTGTTCAAGTTCAATACGGCATGTAAGTTTTGGCCCTGTATACACTATTTTTGCACAGAGAGACATTACGAGCATACTAGAAACAAAGTTGGAGGTTTTAACTTAATAGACATGCCACTAGCATTTCAAAATAAATAACACAGTCATTAGAAACTGATATGTCAAAAAGCCAATTATTATTCTTGGCTGGTTCCTCATACAGGCAGGTTTTTTTTTTTTTCTTTGAATGTGCTTTGCAGTTGGAGACCAGTAGCTTTGCAAATGTGTATAATGCATTAAAGCCAAAAGGAGCCTCCTTTTAATTAATGGCATAGCTCTAACTTGATCTAACGAGAGCAGTATCGGGGGAGCCAGCAATGTCACCCCTCCTTAGTTCCACAGCATGTCTACCCTTCACGACACTTTCTCAGGAGAATTCTTCCTGCAGGATAAGGGTTCTGAGCCAAATGACACACTTAAAGGATTGAACTAAGGGAAAATTCAGTGCCAAGTGAAGAGTTTGGCTCTCTAAGTGCAGGATTTGAAAAGGTCGATTTGAATAGAATGACAAAAGAGCATCCCTTGGAGTACATCACTGGTTTGTAAAATTGTATTCAACGGTAGAATCCATTTCAATCACAATTCAAAACCGAACTCTATTAAAGAAGTCACCTGACATTAGAGAGGCTCTGGCTGACGTGACTTTAGGCACAGCGGGACGTCCTGGTGCTCAGACCTGCTCAAATCTGCAAAGCTTTGCACCATCCAGGGACTTTGCCAAGCACACTTTGAAATGACTGGGTAGTGGGGGGTTATAAAAGTATGATCATGAAAGGAAAACTAATACCAAAAGCTACCTTTTCTTCAGATCTTACTAGGTGTTGGATCCTTAATCACATCACCTCTGTCAATCTTCGCAGCGCCCTTAATTCCCAAGTTACAGATAAGCAAGTTAGGGTTCTGATAGGTTAAGTCAGTTGCCAATATTACTAAGCTAATTATTGGCAAAGCTGGCTGCCTGAGTCTGGAAATCTGGGCTATTAATCACTTAGGCTAGAAGCATTTACATTGGGTGACTTCTTGGTCAGCGGCGATGTTAATAGGGAAGAAAAGGGGCACCAAGGAAAGGAAAAGTTTCCTTGGAAGGGAAGTGGAGGGTAACAGTGCTTTAATTCAGGACAGGGGATGTGTGAAGGGACTGTGAGATTTCCAGATAGACTGTGTCAACACTTGGACTCAGGGATCTGGGACTCAAGAGACGGGTCAAATGTAGGAACACACAGATTTGAGGGCAACGTATAGGAGACAGCTGAAGCCGAGAATGTTACACAAGGAAACAGTATACAGAGAGATGAAAGTTAATAAAGCCTCAGAGAACATTAGCATTTAAGGAGGGTTTGCAGGAAGGGCGATAATTGAAAGGAATCAGGAAAGAGTAAATGTGCAGAAACCTGGGAAGAATAGAAGGAAATAAGCATTATGAGGGCAGGGAATTTTTTTTGTTTTCAGTTTTTTTAGCTATTATGTCTCAGGCATCTGAAATAATGCCTGGTACATAGTAAAGGCCAATAAATTGTGCAAATATGTTGATCTGGACCAAGCACCGCAGGGAGGAAATTAGTCTTCATAGTTGAAGTGATCGGGGACTCTACATAGATTGTGTCACTCAGATATCCCTAAAACACTAATTTCCTAAACCTAAATTCAACCTAATCTACATGCTAATTCTTTTTCTAGCTCAAAAAAGGAGTTAATTACACAATTTTCTGTGAGTACTAATACTAAATATTTGTTATTTCTCCATGCTTAAAGATTTTTAAACTAGTTTCTTAAAAAGGAGATAATTATACTTCTTTTGACTGAAAAATACTAATTCAGAAATTTCTTACTAAAAATGTATTTCCTAATGGGATCAACGGTGGTGTTAACTAATATTTGAAGAAATAAAAAGTCTTGAGAGTTTAGTTTTTTTAGATTTAGATTTGCCTACTTTTACACACGCCTACATGTTAGAGCGTTTTCATTAATTTTTCAGTTGGCCTATGATTTATGAAGCAGTTAATATGACTTTAGGAAATATCTGCTTCCAAAAATGCATCATAATTTGTATCTGAGTAACAACTGTTTCAAAAAAGAAAACCACAGTCATCTCTTGGTGTGTTGGCTGACAAACCTGGAGTAATTAATCTTTGTTTTCAGTGAATATTTTATTAAATTAATTTTCAAAAATATGTGCAAATTACATTTTTTTTTTTGAAAAAAAGCTTTTATGTGAGACAGTGAAATGTAGAGAAATGTACTCAGGCCCAGACTTAAGCACCTGCCAAAATTTGAAAAATGAAGTGCTTTTTTTTTTAACCCCAAGAAATCAAGAGGACTAAGAGTCTGCCAAATAAATCGACGTGGGCGTGTTTGTTATTACGTGTTTGAGCACATGCTCCCTGTTTGCGTGAATTTGTTCATGGCACCATGGTGTGAGACACGTCAAGCTTTGAAGACAGGGAGCCCTGGGTTTGGATCCTACTTCTGCCACTTCCTAAAAGTATGATTTTGAACAAGTTGTTTCACTTCTCTGAGTCTGTTTTCTTACTCATAAAGTGGGCTACTTTAGATGCCCAATACAAGGTTACTGTAAACTCCACGATGACACAAACTATATCTTTCTTGCCCATCATTAAACATCTGACTTCAAGCATAGTAGGAGTTTAAAAATACGTATCTTGTTAGTTTGGTGAGTGTGCAGGGTCACGTGAGTACACTGCCTGGCACACACTGAGTACCCAACAAGTGTGACTTCCCTGTCCTTCAACTAATGATTTATATCAGCCCATCTCTCCCCACATATTTCTGTTATTGGAAAAAATATGCATTTTAAGCTTGAATTGTCAGAATAATGATTTAAATCCCCTAACAGCATTTCATCTTTGAAGATACCACACCTCTTACATTAAAAATATTACCATTAGTCATAATCAAATGCACTGACATAAAGCTACCCAAACGTTGTCCTCAAGTCCCTTATAGTAGCAAGAATTACTTTGTTCATTTTTTTCATATGACACCCATAAATTCAGTTTGGTTATTGCAGAGTTGAGCTTGCCCATGTTTTGGTTAAACAGATGACAAGGCCTGTCAGGTATGCTGCCTTTGTGACACGCATAACATGTCCTTCCCCCACCATAAACTCTGCATAAGGTTGTCAACAGCAAGAGATGTAGTAAAACGTGCATTGATTGTTACTGAAATTAGGACAACCAACAAGAGAGATTCCAAAGCAAGTTTATTATTTATCTTACATTAAAACTATTATAAAATTGAAGCAGTGACATGATTCAATTTAGCTTTGTTTAGAACTATTGATCTTGATTTTTGTACAGAGAAGTCTTTTTGGGCTAAAGGTCTACACAGAAAATCAATTTGCTTAAAATGCTTTCTTTTATACATAATAGCTTACTCATCGAGGACTGAAATTCTGCAAGTGAATAGCACTGCAGTCCCCTTGCCAATCACGGGAAACACTATGTAAATTATAATTGGAGTGTTATGGTGAAAACCTGGAGGCCACAAACTTTCCACAAGATAATTGAATGTCAATAATGATCCAGGAAAACATTTAAAGCTGCACCTCGGTGTGAGCATAAATGTTCTGCAATTTAACTTTTAAAAAATGTTTCTATTCATTGTACACTGAACATTTGTCCAAGGATGGATGATTACAAGCAAGCAGATATCTACTAGAAGCATCCTGGTTACATTTACAACCTAGAAAAATTCAATTCTAGTTGCAGAAGTGTCACTAATTAGCAACTGGACTTTTTTAATTTTTCCAGTTACTGAAACTTCCTGGCTCTACATTTTCTTATATATAGAATTAGAAAGTTCCCCTTCCCCCATCACCCAATCTAGAGTGCTTCAATTGTATCAAGAGTTATACAACATTTTATGCTTTGAAACAATATGATTTAAGTGTTGTTGGAAATAAAAGAAAAAGAAGTTGTTTTAGAACTTCCAAGACAAAGCAATAAAATAAAAATTGGAGCATTCAAACACATACATTTCCTTTGAACTTTTTCAAAATCTATCCTATTTCATGGGAATTCAAGACAGTTTCATTGTATAAAACTTAACAATTAAATCAGAAATAGAAGATCTTGCGTAGTATTTTAATGTGGTCTAGCCAACAATATATTAATAAAATAAATTTAATAACAGAGGGATTTGGAAACAACTTCCAGAATCGAACAATTAAGATTTTTTTCGATGTTAACTAAAATTACTGTGGTACTCATTTCACAATATGTGTGAGTCAAGTCATTATGCTGTACACCTTAAACTGATACAGGGCTGTGTGTCAATTATACTTCAATAAAAAATGGAAACAAAACAAATTTATATGTATCAATCTGTGTATTATATGAACTCTACAATATTAACTTGCATTCATACTTTGTAAGTAAAACACTGAATGTTGGCTATAAACATTACTTCCCATTGTGACAAAAAATATGTTTTCCATGCTTTTTTCAGTTCATCTAGTATAGCTAACTTTCTCTAAAATGTCACACTAATCATATCCCAATTCTAGGGGTATGGAGATAACATAGTTCCATGCACAGATATAAAATATACTTGTTAATACTATGCATGAGTGTTACATTTTGCCTATGATCTGCTTCCATTCAATCTCCTTAAAGCTAATTTCAGAATCATTTTCCCACAAAGATTTAATTGGGAGTGTCTCTTCACCACAGATCTAATTATTTCCTACTATACCATGAACACGACATACTTCCGGCCTCATATACCCTAAAGGATTTCAATTAGTTCTAGCTATTGTGAAACATTAGGAAAATAATTCCTAGCCATTGTGCAATATGCTTAATTTGTATATATCTAAAGAAATGTGATCTAACATAATCATATTTTACTGGAGGCCAAATAAAGGACATAAATGTGTTATTGAAAGGCAAATCTTATATGATTGAAATTTGTTTTTCCTCTAGAGCACAGTTTCTTCAAAAATTGTCAGAAAAGAGGAGTATTCCATTTTCTCATGCACAAGGGGGAGTGGCTAATCTTTCAACTCCAGGAAATAATAGATGCATTTTAATAAGCTTTTTAAATATTTGAAATTAACATAACATAAACAAGAAATTAGACATCTTATCTATAACTAAATGTAATCATTAATGAGAGTACATTTTCTAAATATTTATAATTTTCTAAATAAATCAATAACTCAGTAAATAAATTAACATAGTATAACAGATTTGTCTTGTTGAAAACCACATTTACTGAAATCTGCTGCATTTTCAAAATACAGTTGAGTTAATATATAGAATAATGATTGAGAATATGTGAAAATATGGTCTCTAGAGTAAGACTGACCTGCTTCACTTGCTGTGGGATTTTGGGTAAAGTTCTAATATCCAAAGTCTTAATATCTTTTTCTGTAAAAGGCAAATTCAAATAATACTTTTTTCACTTCCTTACCACAGTCCTCATAATGATTAAATATAATGCATGTAAAGTTGTTTAAAAAAAAAAAGGCACCTAGCATTGAAGTAATAGTGGGGTCAACCCTAGGGAGTTTTCATTCCACACTCCCCTATCCTAGAAGTCCTTCTGGTTTGGAGGGAGATTTGTACACAGTGAACACGACAGCATTAGCCCTTGACTGGTTCAGGGTAGTCTAGTGTGGGCTTGAAAGATCTGAAGTGATCCCCAAACCATTTCTCTGATAGCCCCAGTGCTACAAGACTCCACTCTCCCACTTGCCCGCCACTCCAGTGGTAATGGGTACTTGAACCAGGCTCTCTGGGCACACCTGGCTGACAAGCTCAGCAGAGAAATTCCTACTCGGGCATCGTCCAGCTGCACCTCATCTCCCTGGGCTCTAGTCATTACCGCCTGGTCCCAGAGGATTTCATTTCGCGATTTAACATTCCTCTCCAGCAGGAAATTCTTCTCTGTAGTTAACCAAATTCTCCTGATACAATTAAAGGTCATTTGCTCTCTTGTTTAAAATTGATACAGATAAGCTGGCCAGCATTCTTGGCATTAGAAGTCTTCCTATGCTTAAACACCCATATTAGTAATATGAGTCCAGCCTTATGTAATTTTGGCATTGCTGAAAACACAAATGAGAGTCTGACTTACACTGAGTAATTTTTAAAACAAAAACAAAAAAGACATCCAAGCGGTATCTCAAAACTTTTTGAGTTAGGAAGTTTCAACTTACACAAAATTTAAACCCCTTTCTGTACAATGTAAGCCTATTTTTCTCTTGTTTTGTTCTCAGTCGATAGTAAAAGCAGCTGCCCATTGTTGTGCCAGGGGTTTATATCCTGTGAGTTACTCCTCTTTTCTCAAAATCCTTTTTATCCTAGTCTTATACAAGAGATACTTGCCTTCTTTAAATTCCTCTCTCTTCATAATAGCCCCCAAAGTACACAGGTAAGTCTGAAAACACTTTTCTTATTTAATAAGAATACCGCGAACAGATAATACCCCTGTTCTTTCTTATCATGTAAACTAGCTGTTATTATTTACTGAGAATTACATGTATACGTATTCTGCCTAACGGTTTGTCACACACGTTTCATTGTTCGTAAATGTTAGTAGCAACTCTTATTTTATTTCTACATTCCTCAACCAAGTTTCCTTATATCATTTCAGATTTATTTTACAACATACTATTAGCTTGATTAATTTCATTCTCAGAGCTTAAAAATATTTCTTGATGTGTTGTGATATATCTCCTTCGGAATATACTCTGAATTTTAGTGTTGAAAACAGAGAACATCTATATTTCCTGATAGACAAATGACGTACCCCTGTATCTCCAACTCCTACTGGTGTTTCAAAATTAGAAGTATCAAGACTCAGTTCCACCTAATTAGCCTTTCTCTACCCTTCTGACATCTGTTGTTTCTACCCACAACTACCATGCACCCCATTGGCCCGGATTTCCTGTAGTTGTCTTTATTTTCCTGAGAATTTTCTACATTGTTTCTTTCTATGGGTAAACAGAAGATGAAGTTGATCAGTATCTGCCCCTTGAAATTGTCTTTTCAATTGAGTCCTGCACTCTTATCCTGATTCACTTGGAATCAGAATTGACATAGCCAGTAGGTCAGGTGACAATCCAGCTAAATCAACATCAACGTAGAAAAGCAGAAATGTTCACTTTTCTTTTTAACTCTACCTTTATGCTAATCTTCCTTAATTCAAAAAGCATCACCATCCTTTTATCAACCCTCCAATTAAAGCCCACAGGATTATTTTCTCTTCTTCACTATACTTTAAATCAACTTACATGCCAAATGCCATTTTGCTGTTGTTATTTATTCTAAATGCCTATATTATTTTTCTCTTTTTTTGCAGTCTCTGCATTCCTGGTCTTAACGCAGGCTTTGGTTTTTCACATAAGTAAGCATACAATGGACATTAAAATATTAGTCAATTTATAGCACCCCTCTGGAAGTATTAGCTTTCCAATTGTTTTTGTTTGTTTGTTTGTTTTTTACAATTAAGTATAACTGTACTTTTTTGAACATTATTTGTCAGCTTGAAATTAAGTCCTTTGGCTACTGATTCTTACAAATAATGTCATCAGTGTAACTATTATGTTTCCTACCATTTTTCCCACTAACGTTTAATTTTTTATGTTGTATTATTTCTACCTTGAAATAACCTATAGCTTTACTTTTTTCTTTCACATGTTCACATTTGTTTTAAGCTCGATTGTGCAAGTAAATATGTTCATCACATACATTTGTTCGCTGAGGCTAATATATTGGTAGATTCTTTATGACATTTTTGTGGAAAGAATATTTTCTGACTTCTTGCATATTTAATTTTTTCCTCCTGTACTTATATACTCAAAGGCAGCTCAACAGGCTAAAAATCTTTGGCTCACACTTTCCTAGAGTGTCTTGGGTATTGTACTCTATTTTCTACTGCATTAAGTGTTATTTGTAGAAACCTCAGACCAATGTAAGTTTTTATCCTTAAAAGTTATTTGACAAATCTTTGAAAATCATACTTTTGAAAAGGGGTTCGTATCCCTAATATATAAAGAACTTCTAAAACTCAAAAAAAAAACCAATCTGATTAAAAATGTACAGATGACTGGATAAAGAAGCTGTGGTATATTTATATAATGGAATACTATTCAGTCATAAAAAATAATAAAATAATGCCATTTGCAGCAAAATGGGTGGACATGGAGTCTGTCATTCTAAGTGAAGTAAGCCAGAAAGAGAAAGAAAAATGTCATATGATATCACTTACATGTGGAATCTAAAAAAAAAATAAAAAGACAAAGGAACTTATTTACAAAACAGACTCACAGACAGAAAACAAACTTATGGTTACTAGTGGGGGGAGGGGGTGAAAAGGGATAAATTGGGAGTTTGAGATTTGCAGATACTAATTAATGCTTATAAAATACATAAACAACAAGTTTATACTGTATAGCACAGGGAACTATTCAATATCTTGTAGTAACTTATGCTGAAAAATATATGAAAACAAATATATGTATGTTCATGTATGACTGAAGTATTATGCTGTATACCTGAAATTGACACAACATTGTAAATTGACTACACTTCAATAAAAATAAATAAATAAATAAATAATTAAAAACTGACAAAAGGCAAAGTGTTGGCAAAGATGTAGAGACTGAAACCCTTGTGTGTTGCTGGTAGGAATGTGAACTGGTACAACTGCTATAGTAAACAATATGGTGATTCTCAACAAATTACACATAGAGTCACCATGTGATCCAGCAATTTTACTTCTGGGTAAATACCCTAAAGAATTGAAAGCCAAGACTCAAACAGATATTTATACACCCATGTTCAAAGCAGCAGTATTCATAATAACCAAAAGGTCAAAGCAACCCAAATATTCATCAGTGGATGAAGAAATAAATAAAAGGTAGACACAATGAACTATGATTTAGTCTTAAAAAGAAAGGAAGAGATGAGACATGTAACAAAATGGATGACTTTTGAAGACATTAAGCTAAGTGAGATAAGCCAGTCACAAAAGGACAAAATTGGTATGATTTACAAGATAATAGTAATTAAATAATATGTTATTTCTTTGCACCATGAAACTCTGCTACTATAATTACAGTTGTAATTTTATAATTTTTTACTGTGACCATTATATTCATGTATAACTCAACCACCAGAGTTTATGCATTTTTGAGGGAGAAACTATATTTGATTTTGTGTATTTGCTCCTCGGTGCCTAGTACAATGCTTGGCATTTAGTAGGCATTAAATAAATATATGTTGAATGAATAAATAAATAATAGGAGATAGTCCAGAATATTATTAGTTGAGACTAGATTGTGAAGGGCATTTAACACAAGGCTAAAGAGTTGATAAATAATTTTCTGGGCAATAGAAAATCATTGAAGATTTTTTGGACAAGAAAATGACATAAATTGTTCATTAGAAAGAATGAGGTCTTAATGTTTGCACGGTTGGTCATTTAGAGGTTATTTAGACTATTTATAGTTGAGCTAAAAAATAACCGAGGTAAACAGAAAATAGAAGTACAGGGAGACTAGATAGAAATTTCCTTTCATCATGGCATCATGTGTACTGTAGAACATATCAGAAGGAAGAATCAATGTACTTTAAGACCAGTCAAGATTATTCATACTGAATCTAGAGAGAAAAATAATGGAAAAACATTTAAAAGAGAACTCAATAAAGTCTACATATATGCAGCTAAGGAGAAAATTAATAAAATGGAAGATAATATAAAGGAATAAACACAGAATATAACAGACATACAAAAAAATATGAAAAGTAAGTGGAAATCAACAGAAAGTAGTCTGAGACCTGGACCCTACAATGAGGCTCAAAAGCTTACAGTCAAGATCAGAGACTGGAGCCAACTTCTTCCTGTTATCTGGATTGCTTCAGGCATCTCTACCACAGTTTCTTTCTGTGTCATAAAAATAATAGTTTCAAGATCAAAGGGTTATTGTGAGATTAAATTAGATGAAACATTCAAAATGCTTAGAAAAATATCAGGCAAATATGAAACATGAAACAACAGCATATGCTATTATTTTTATGGCAATTTAGAAGGAGAAAACATATAGGCTGACAGACCAGTCATATTGGAAATATAAAGGTTGAAAATAGCCACAGATTAACACTTACTTCATTTTAACTGTTCCGAGCTAAAAGGCAAGCCTCAAATGGATTAGTTTCCGAATTTGGAGGACACACAACGTCTGATTTCAAGAACTTTCAAAACACTACTGTAATCAAGACAGCATGGTATTGGTACAAAGATAGATACACATAGGTCAATGGAACAGAGTAGAATGTCTAGAAATTGACCCACAAATGTTTCTATATATATAATTAATTTTTTACAAAGGTGTCAAAGCAATTCAATGTGAAAAGATAATCTTTTTCATGAAATGATCTTGGAACAACTAAAAATTTATAAGCAGAAACAAAAACCAAAATACATTGACCCTGGCTTTATATACAGAATATAAACTTGGGTTGGTCATAGCCAGAACATCAGAGCTAAAACTATAAAAATTCTATGAGTAAACATAGGAGAAACTCTTAGTGACACGGATTTGGTGAAGATTTGGTAAACAGGACACCAAAATATTCAGATAAAAGAAAAATTAGTAAGTAGGGCTTCACCAAAATGAAACACTTCCACTCTTTAAAAGACTTTGCTAAGCAAAGGAAAAGACAAGCCAAAGACTAGAGCATGTTTCCAAAACATAGCCTCAACAGAAGATTTGCAACTAGAGTATATAAAGACCTCGACCTTTCAATTAAACAAACACAATAAAAAATGGGCAAAATTTGACACTAAAAATATGGACAGTTGGCAAATAACACATGGAGAGATGCTCAGTATCACTGTTATTAGGGAAATGTAAATGTAATCCCCTGCTGATGTCACTGTACATCCACTAGCATGGCTGCCGTTGAAAAGCCCAATCATACAGACCAGTGCAACTGGAATACACACAAGCTGCCTGTTGGAAGGTAAAATGGCACTTGGGAAAACAGTTCAGTAGTTTCTTAAAACATTAAACATACCTGATGCTCTGATTCAGACTATGTATTTACTAGAAAAAATGAAAATACACGTCCACACAAAGGCTTATACATAGATGTTCACTGCAGCTCCATTTATAATAGCCAACAACTGACAACAACCAAATGTCCGTCAGTAGGTGAATGGTACATAAATTGTCATACATCCATACACTGAAATAACCCTCAACAGTAAAATGAAATGAACTACTGATCCATGCAAGAGCACAGATGAATCTCACAGTGGTTATATTGAGTGAAAAGGACCAGGCCCCTCCCTGCAAAAAAAAAGAAGAGAGAGAGGACATACTGCCTGTTTCAATTTATATAGAGTTCTAGAAAGATGCAAAGTATTCTACAGTTACAGATCAAGGTTGTCTTCGGCAGGGAACAGGGAAGGAGAGGCACAACGTAGACACAGGACACAAGGAAAGTTTTGAGGTTGGTGAATACGTTTATTATGGTGATTACGGTGATGGTTTCACAGGCGTATGTTTGTCAAACTTTATCAACTAACATTCTTTATATGTGTGCATTTTAATGTGTATCAATTATACATCAATAAAACTATAATTAAAAAAGGAACTATATTCAGAATGTCAGTTAATCATTAGCTTTAGTTAATGCTATATTGGTAGAGAGCATGACAAGGTCTAAACTAGAGAAGAAAAATACATTTTTTTAAAGTTCTGTGATGACAAAAGTCATCAGAAGAAGTGAAGTCACAGCTGAGATATCAGAGAATATTGAAAATGAAAAAAAGAAATAATTTTGTAAGAGGAAGGTATGGATACTGGAAGAAAGTTGTTGAAAGGTAATGGTAAATTTGAAAGCATGAAGGTGGAGCAAAGGACACGCAGATTTCACCTGTTCATTCATTAGTTAGGGAACTTACTGAAATCTTTCATTTCCTCACCTGAAAATGGAATAATATCTACACAGTACTTTTTGTTAAAATTAGTCAACATGAATATTTAACATGTCTGTTACATCATAATCAGGGAAAGTATTATCACCATCTAACATGAATGTGCCTTTTACATAAAAACATTTATTTGTTATTTTATGTATTTATTTACTTGTTTATACAGGTCAACCATTATGATATTTATCTTGTTCAGGATTAGATTTATGAATCTGATTAATTTTAATGATAAAACAGTTTATTTTTGTGAGTGACTATGTGGTTTGAGGCTTTTTATCATGCACAAAAGTGAATTTTAAACAGTTTCACTAATTCTCATCCTGTTAGTTCACCTTAAAAGCAATTCCCTTCAGCGAAGAGCTAAGAACCTAGGATCTCACTTTATCAATTAGATAGCCATTAGATTATTAAATACATCACTATCATTGCTGTTTTAGAGCATATTCAAATATTGCTTCCATTATCTGAGATTGCCTTGACATTCATATCCCTCTGATTCTCCTAACCAGTGTATTTTTTATTATGAAGCAAAGACACAGTCAGTATGGTCACATCAGTACTCAATAAACAAAGTCAATGACAGCTTGCACTAAAATGGAAGCAAAATTCAGGCATAGATGAAATAAAGTGGTAATTACACCTTAATAAAACATACACTCAAACTACAAGTAACAGAAAAAGAACACTTTACACACTCAACAGAACACAATTCAATCATTCAGTCAACAAATATATTTCAGGCACTGTCCTAGACACTTGGGATGAATCAGTGGGGAGGGGAGGAAAACCTGATTTGGAGTTTATATTTTAATAGACTGAAACTAACTAAATTATATATATGTATGTATGTGTATATATGTATATACATAATATTCCAGAAGGTCATAAATTCTGTAGGAAAAAAAGATAGAACAAGAAAAAGGGAACCAAGAGGTCAGGCAAGGAGATAGAGGTTGACATTTTGAAAGGATGGTAAGGTAAGCCCCACTGAGAAGGCGACATGTGAGTAAAATCTTGAGGTGAGGGATTTAGCTGTATGGATATACAGATGGTGCAAAAGTGCTAAGGCTCCTGCAGCCTTCACTGAGAGCAGGGAGGCCAGATCACTGGAGAGGAGGGAGTTGGGGAGAGTAGGAGCAGGAAAGGTCGGAGGGGTATAGGGCAAGATCAGGTAGACCTTTGGGTGGCATTGACTTTTTACTCTGGATGAAATTAAAGCTGTCAATGGTTTTGAAAAAGAAGGATGTGAACTAATATCCATTTTAAGAGAATGATTCTGGCTGCACTAGAGGGAACAGAATGCAGGGGGAGAGGAATGGAAGTAGGAAATCAGGAGGCTGTTGTGGTGATCCAAGTGAGAGTGGAGGAGTCTGAGACCAAAGTGAATGCAATGAGAAGAAGTCAGATTTTGGATAGATTTTGGATCTAGAGATGGATGAGAGAAAGATCAGAATTAAAAATAAATCCACAGGTTTAAGACCAAGACTATAGGAGAATGGAGATATCACTAATTGAGGTGTGGAAGACTTCGGATGGATCAGGTTTGGTGGGCACATATCAGGAAAGCCAGCACATGGAAACATCCATTCTTAGAGTCAATACTAAATACCTCGCAAGGTACCAGTTGACAGGTAGATAAGAGTGAACACAGCTTAATTCCAGCCTGCCTCCCTGAGAATTAATAGCCAAGTAAGTCAATTAATAAACATATTGTGCACTCTTTGACCTATAAAAATATTGTCCGTGAGGGGCTCTAACATCACCAAATATTGGAATACTAAAATATAGATGGTACAATGGGAGTTAAGTTTCAAACAAATTAGATCTCTTGACCCGACTGGTAGCTAACTTACGAGGCTAACAGAATTCTTAACTATCATTAAGTAATAAGAAACTATAACATGAAGTTAACAGGCCAAATTTTCCCAAGTACTTTATTACTTAATTTTATATATTCAAGTATTAGTGCAAGCTAAACATATCATTTCCCAAGCTTGGCTGTACACTAAGACATTGACCACGTCTTTGCAATTCGACCCAAGGTGCTCCATTCTTGTGACACCATGGTGACATATTGGTGACAGGCTGGACTCAGCTACCTCCGGTACTCCCAGATCTGTGCAAAAGCAGTGAGAGATACACTGAAGACAGAATTCAAAGCAAATGTCGAGAAGACTTCTGGCAGCCGCATAAAAGTTGTAAAAGTCAAAAAGGAATAATCTACCCTGACTAAATGTGAATGCTACATTTTCAAAGTGAAGCTGTGTGGGCACATGTTATGACAGATTGAAAATGATCTCACTTCATGGGGGAAAAAAATACCTGTCTTTTTCATAGATTGACATTGCCAATAATTTAAAGTATGGCTCAAAAAATATATCATTTCCCAAGTGCTTAATAAATGCATGATGCAGAGAAACATAATAATAAGTGAAATTAAGACTTTGAGAAAGTATTCCTCTCTGTGATGTTGATCAATCTTTGCAACCATATATGATTTCTGAAGACCTTAGACTGAATGAACTATGAGTTTGACAACAACTACTCTCCTCTAAAATGTAAATTTTTTTATGTTATGGAAGAAATCCTAGATTGTAATACATATTTGGGAATATAAAGAAAAACACAAAAGAACTCCAAAATGGAAAAAAAAAATCATGTTTAACTTCCTCTCTCAGGGTTAATCTCTGCTAATATTTTGGTGTTTGTTCTAAGTTAACATGAATACAAATGCATATTTTCAAGTAAATGTAACCCCACACACACAAACATACACACCTGAGATAACATGTACTAATTTCCCTCAGAGATGATATGGAAGAAAATAAAGATGTATGTGTTTAGACTGCATATTGATGAAAAAAAGTGATGGTTAAGGTAAAAAGAAACATTCTAAAATAAAAGTTATTTTCAAAACCACATTTTAAGGAAGAGTATATCCCTAAAATCAAAAGAATGTAATTGTCGAAATGATATTCAATCAAATAATATTCACTAGATGAATATTTTTTATTTTCTCACAAAATTTTGACACACATACTATGCTTCAAATGAAAGAAAATTCAGGAAGAAGCATTGGTGGTTTAGTGGTGAGCCTAGCTGCCTTCCCAATGAAAGAAAATCTAGTGCTTTATATATGTCTTAACAGCGTTGACCTTTTTTTTTTTAACATGAGATATTAAAATGTATGCTTTGTATTGATAATAGTCATTTCATCCAATTAAAATATTATGATTAATATGTGTGTGTGTGTGCATGTGTATCCACTTGTTAAGTACTTCTTTTAGTCACTGATATAATGCTAAGTGAGGAATGACCTAAGATGATCCTCAGAACAGAAAACATCATGTAGAGCTTGTGTGTCTAGCTCTCTTCTACATGCTTTCCTATCTATCAGCAAATGTGAGCCTCACAACACCTCAGTGAGCTAAATACTATTGCTGTCACCACTCTACAAATGAGGAGAAATGAGTCACAGAGAGATGGAGAGTCAGTCTAGCTTACCCTAGTCACACAGACAGAAAGTGGCACTCAGTTTCACACCCTGACTCTTGGGCTCTCGAACTTGTGTCCTTAACTGCTATGCTCTGCTGCTTCATGTAGTTTCAGCCCATCAACTTCTGTTTTTATACATGAACAGGTAATTTTTAATTATATTGGATAAATATATATACAATTGCAAATAATCATCATTACACTCAACTTAAAAATCTTGATTTTTTTTTAGTCTAAATGTTTTCTGTGAACTTTTTAAAGGCAATTTACACTTACCAATTTCATTTTACAATTATTCATCCAATTTACATTTCTAATTTTTTTCATAAGATCCCAGAAACTTTTCTTAGATTTTAGCACCTCCTGTTATTTTCCAGTATTTATATAACCATGTTTTTCTCCCTCAGGCTTATAAAATAGATTATTTGTAATTCAGAGTTTCTAGTAGTAATTAACAAGTCACTGTATTAGCTGATCTGGTTCTATTGTTTCTTAAAAGGCTGCTAAGTGCCTAACACTATACTTGATATTTAAATAAATCAAAGGTATGGATCTTTCCCTGGAAGAATTTACAGTTTAGTTGAAAAATAGATAGCTTTCCTTCACAAACAAAAATGTCCACATCAGCATTTCTCAGATTCTTTTCATGAAACACACAGTGATTTCACCAACTGGACACTCCAATGAGTAAATATTATGGATGATAAATAATTCCTAGTTCACTCACTAAAACGTTCATATTCTTTAAGGTTTTTAAAATATGTATATATGTATAATAAAGTTATCTATATACTAGTCAATGAGAGCACTGTCAGCACAGAAATAAATTTGGACCTCCCTTGATCATCTTTTTTCTTCTTAAAGTATAAGCTTTCCTGATTTTTGTTATTAGTAAGAAATTACTTGCAACTATTGATATCTTGGATTAGAATAATTTATTTCATCTCATATATAGTCTTTTCAGGCTCATATAGTCATGGAAATCCTTAATGAGAAGATGGGCTTTGAAAGATGTGGATCATTGGTATTCAACTTCTGAATGGCACTGTATTTTTAAGTTACTATGGTCTCTTACTTCAATAAACCATTCTTCCTGAATCCCATTGTTTGCCTGAGCAACATTAAAATAACTTGTATTCAGTTTCACCAAGCTCATTCACCGAAGTGGTTATATAGCTCTGTATTCAAAATTGTATTGTATTGAATTGAATTAGTGTCTTACAGTTTCATCAACATAGCCTAGAAAAGCTTTAACTCTTCGAATGAGGCCACATATCTCATTGAAAAAATTATCGGTGTTTATTTTTGCTACATACAAATAGCCAAATATACACCCCCATCTCCATTGTCTAAATCTTATCTATCAGCATCTCCAATGACTCATTCTTTATTGGCAAGCAATTAGCCACCAAAAAAATAATTTTAAGATAGTTTTCACTAAGAAGCCCTCAATTATTTTCTAAAATCTCAAAAAAGTTTTGTGTACCCTCATTACCTTGATGCTAAATAAAACATTTATTTCTTATTATAAAGCAAGCATTTGCAAATGATAAATTTCTAGGGGAAAAAAACACCTTTTCTAATAAAATAAATTATTTTGCTGGAATATTGAAATATTCCAGCATATAGTAAGTACATCTAAAAATTTAATGTCTATATCAAATTTTTCTTTAGGCATATGTAGTAGTTTATGTCCAAAGGTAAATCTAGAAAACGAACCAGATAAGGTCTACAGACTTTTCTTTCTGCAATAATTTACAATCTTCTTATGAAATATTTTATTGGCTGTTACATTCGTGTCTAAGGCAGTGTTTCTCAGTTGTTTTGTGTCAACGGAACATTTTCTAATTGTAGAATTTTCAGTGGACTTCTTGAAGACATTAAAAGAATGTCTTCATTAAAAGCAATGACTGTCAGGCAGCACAGTCACCATGATCACTGGACAGCACCTGGCGCTGTCTTCCCCAAGGCACCGACCCCCAAATGGACTTCAGCTCATGTCCCTGTTTGAACTGTTACTGAACTGCCTGTTGTTTATGTCCTCAAGAGGCAGTCATTGGATTTTGATCTTTCTTCCTATCAGATCTCCACATTACATAACCCTGTTATCTCTCATTCTCAATCAGTTATACCCTCTGACTGCTGACTTTTATCCATGGTATCTTTTTATTTTCAGTTGTGGCATAAGTGCACTTCAAACACTGATCAATTTTGACAACATATTCATTAAATATTGTGGCTTTTGAACTAAGATATAATTCAAGGAACATGCTTCTTCCTTAAACAGAGCTCTGTGGACAGTTAGGTTCACTCTATTAACATACCCAAATTCTAAACGTAATTTGAATGTCCCTCATAGGTCTATTTTCTGATATCCTAATTAACTTTTTTTTCTACCCAGGTTAAGTTTTTCAGTTTTTCAGTGTTGAAATCCAATGATCAGATGACAGATGATTTCATGGCTAATACTTCCATAAATTTGTAAACTTGTGATATAAAGATCTGAATTCTAATTTACTAGAAAATATGCCTTTGATCTTGGTGCTATGCTGCACAGGGCTCCAGTCTTAAAATTTATGTGGGCCTCTATAAATGATTTGATGATAATAAAACACAGTTTCAAATTTTCGTAAGAGTCATAGGAAACCAACGAGAACAAAAGGTTTCTGTAATTCTTAATCATCCTCCTTAAAAGATTATATCCAAAATCAATATTGTCTTTTCATTATTAATGGAGAATATATATTTTAAAAATAATAAAATAGTGCAGCTTTGTTTCTCAATAGTTCAGTCTCTGACCTCATGTTTTCATTGGCAGCGGGTAACATAACAGTTTCAACTATTTCTGGGGCAATTAGAAAGTATACCACAATTTTAGGTTAATGTTTTTTAATTCATCTCAATAAATAGTTTTTACGTGTCTCTCAAATACAATCGAGCTATAATATGTTACATGGAATAAAATAGTGGAAAAAAAATCTCTCTTCTCTAAGACCTAACAATATTTTGCGGGCTTAGGTAATAAAGCAAAGTTAGAATGTATGCTGTTTATATTTATAGCTAAGTTTCACATGATTGATTTAACATTAAACTTATTTTACATCAATCATGATTATATGAAGATATCAATTGTGATTGTATTGGTGATGATTTAGAAGACATAATCTTTCATGATTACAAGAAGATAATATTTAATCTTCCTGAGAAAAGCAGGGATACCTTCATGAAGGCGGAGTGATTTATGACAGGCATGGGAGAAAGATTTCCAATTATAGAAATAGCAAGAATGAAAGGAATAGTGGGGAACTATAGGGCATCTTATAAAATAAATAGTTTGCTTTTACTAGCATTGATAACACACACAGTGGAGCAATGACATCACATTAAAGAAATAATATTCCCATCTTTGAATTTAAATTTGGAAACAAAATTGGTATTTTATTCCATAGACAGTGGGCATCTGATTAGGTTTGAAAAAGAGCATGGTAGAGTTAGAGTTGTGGTTAGAACCAAAGTTGGCCCAGTAATACTAAATATGCTTCTCTAGAGTGAGGAGGTAGAGATGTCGAGATCAGCAAAGAGATTATTTCAATGATCCAGAAGAGAATGAATGAAAGCTTGAACTAGACTGGTGTCCGTAAGGTTGGAAAGAAAGGTTTGGCTTTTTCACAAAGGAGAGAGAGAACCTAAAGACAAGTCCCTAAAGGTTGTGGGGCGATATAGCATGAAGATTTAAAGATGACCCTGAGGTGCTTGTAATGTGTAGCTGAGAGAATTGTGCTAACATCACAGAGCCTAGGAAATCAGGAGCAGGAGCAGGCTGTGGGAAGAAGATGGCTGAGCTTATTTGAAGCGCTGACAAGGTATCCAGGCAGAGTTACAGAGAAAACTTCTGAAAACGCAGATTGCAAGCTCTGGAGAGCAATGAGGGCTAGATTCAGGAGTCATCTCAACAACGGTCCTGTTCAGTCTATACCGACCTCCTTACCGCCAGGCTCAGATTCAGTAGTCCGTAACGTTTTTTAAGTCATTTATTACAGAGCTGCCCACACATTTTCCTAATAGGATTTTAACTGTGATTTTAAAATGGAAATTACATAATCTCTCTTAGTTCTGAATATTGTAGTGTCTTTGTCTATGATCTTAAAATAGAGAAAATGCTACCCCTTTTTCAAGACATGGAGCTTCGGGGAGTACGTGCTCTGGACTCTTATCTTCAGCCCACTAGCATGGTTCTGAGTAGGTTATTTAACCTCTTTCTTAATTTATAAAATGTGAGTAGTAACTTCTACCTTGCTGACTTCATAAATGTGCATTATTATTAAATGGAACAAGGTGAAAGCTTTATCCATGTGTACGGGGTAACTATGATGTTCTCCCTCCACGTCCATCCTGCACCCTACACGCAAAATTCAGTCAAGTGGATGGTGGCGACATCAGATGCCAATGGCCAGGCCTCAAACAGGCTATGCTCAGGGTCCAGTAGGTTAGGACATAGACACGAAGGGTAGGTAGGAGGAACAATGCTGTTGGGCTTGTGGGCAGGCGCTCTGAGACTTTGGGCAAGAGAACACACACGGGGACCTCAGTTTACTCCTTGATAAAACTGAGATAATGCTAAAACCTCTTCATTAGTTGTCATGACTCCTAAGTGCTCGGAAACATTGACTAGAGACTATTATTATAATGAGTTCAAATTTTCAGTCTCAAAGTTGTTTTAGCAAAAAGGTAGTATTTTTTTTCTTGAAAAATTAAAGTTAACGGAGGTCTGCAGCCTTGATGCCAGCTAGTGTTAAATTTCTTATCAGTTCAAGGTAACACTCACATCTGGTTTTAAAATGAACTCAAGTCAGGACTTTGACCCAGTTAATTAAGGTTTTCATACCTGCTCCCTTTGCATTTCTTCATCTCTGGCGCTTAATTATAGTCCAGGCATCTGGTCAGGGGTGTCTGGTCCACAAGCCCCTGTGCTGTCCACTTTTCCTGGGGCTCTCACTGTTGTATAATGTGTTCGTCCTCTGCTCGCCGGGCATGTGCTGCTGACACGCGTGATCTCTGTGGCCTCCAGTTGAGGAGTTCACCTGGTGTGTCTTCATTATACCTACCTCTATTGCTTAGCTAAGTTATGCTACAGTAACAAATAACCCCCAAATCACAGTGGCTTATAACAAGATTTCTTTCTTGCTTGGGCTGTATATTCATTAATGGTCATGGCAGTTCCACTCAGTGTCAATCTTTATTACAGGATCCAGTCTGAAGGAGTGGCTCCTATCAAGGAACTGGCCAATCTTTTAGCAGAGAGACACTGGAGCCACATCATGTATCATACAGCTTCTGCTAAAAAGTGCCTGTATCACTTCCATTTACATCTCACTCACCAGGAGAAGCCACATGGCCGAGTCTGATTTCAATGGTTGCAGAAGGTTCTACCAAGGAGGAAGAGCAAATATTTTTAAATAATGTCATCTACCCCCACACAAGGCTTCTCTGGATCCCCCAGCCCACTCTCTGGCATACCCATGTCCCTCTCAGGCAGCCACATGCACTTTTCACATGTACCTCCCCACCTAGGCGAGGTGAGCAGGTCACATCTGCCTGGATACACCAGAGTGCGGACTTTCAGCTCTGCGGGGAGACTTGCAGCGAGCCAGTGTCAGATCTCCAAATGCTTTCAAAGCTCAGTTTCTAATACAGTTCCAAACGTAGTAAACACTCCAACAGAATTCCTAACATTTGCAGGGCCCTAGGCAACAATATACATGGAGGCTCCCATATTATATGTCTAAATATTTAAAAGCTATGACATGCCATGAAACTATTACATAAAATACGCTCTAACTTTCCATCTTGACAAATAAATCTTCACTAAGACAAGGGAGGCTAGTTTCTCCTCAGAACATGACAGAGCAGAGAGAAGCTGTCCCATGCCAGGACCCAGGCCTGCTTTGATGAGCCATTTCTTTTTACCTGCAGCTCTCTGCCACACTCAGAGAGGCCTCACACTCATACAGTAGGACATTCCAGCCAGCCTTTCCATGCTTTACCCACGTGCCCCACATCTAAGGTGAAATTCACCATCAACAACTGTTGATGTTGTTTCCACGTAGGCCTTGGAAACAATCTCAGTGACATTTGAGCTGGAAATTCAGGAGTCCTGAAACCTACAGAATGATCCAGGAGATCAGTGGGCAATGGATGAGCACATACCTTTGAAGCCTAGGACCCCTTACCTATGGGGAGAAATATAGCCAGATGAGGGCCAGAACGGGCCCCTTTAAACACATGACATGGCATACAGGGACCCCCCACCTATGGTGTAAGGATGCCAGATCAAAATAAACTTCAGCGTGTATAAGGATACATAACATCTATATAAGAGTGTATTTTCATGTTTTTGTGTGTGTCAGTAATAGATCCTAACCATAAAAAGATTCTAAAACATCATATTTTAAGGCTATCTGCTCTTTTCGTTTTTGTTAATCTACAGGCACTGATTTCAGTGTGACCAGCCTCACCTAACTTCTGAACAAAACTGACCCAATCAGAAAGCATTTTAAGCAACCCCTGGCCATTTTACAAAATACCTATTCCTTTTTAGGAAAGAATTCCCTAAAAGTTTCTTTTAAATAATTGTCTTCTTTCATACTTTTAAAAGACAGCATTATTTCCAAAAGTGTGCACTCTTTCAGGACCTCTACATGTATTTGTCTTTGCCGAAAACTCAATACAAATTCTGACTTTTGTCTAAGAACACGCTACTAATTTATCAGCAGGATGTCCATGCCCGTGTTATAGATCACTAGAGACTTGCCTGCCTTCCTTGGCATGATCCCTGCTCTGTGAGAAGGGAGATGCCTTTTGCACACAGCTGGCCAAGATTCAAGGGCTGTGCCCATGGCCAAACAAAGAGGTGTTGTTCTCAGTGAAATTAAATAAGACTCTAACTGTGGCCTCACTAGTACCCAAACTTCAAGTTCTCTGCTCCCAAACCATCACTACACACCTTTGGCTTAAATGCATAGATGACATTTATGATGAGGCTGGCAAGTCTTCCTTAGAAAAACACGGAGTGGAAACTCTTGACAAATGTGTCTTACACACGTGAGTTAAATTCTTCCTGGTTATAAGAATGTCCTTTTTTTTTTTTTCAACTTGTCCTTCTCTACAAAGGCAGGTTTTTTTTTTAAACTGCCAATTTGGTTTACCTTATGTGTATTTAATTTTTTTGATTCTCAAATGGGGAAAACATGAAACAGAAAATCCTACACGTTACCAAGCTGAAACAAGAAAGACAATTACTTTTCCCTAATGAAATGTTCTATTTCCTTAGTTTGCTGTTTCATTAATTTCCCAACTTCATTTTATGCTGATCTGGATTTCAGTAGTTTTCCCTGAACACAACTTGAACAAAAAATGTTTAGGTTAATTCAAAACTGATTGTCTATCTATGGTGTGAGAGGTACTTTTCTATGGGTTGGGTAATGGTAGAATGCAATCCATGTCTTATTTTAGACCTGGAGTAAGGACAGATTAAAACAGGCAAAAGAAATAAATAAGAGTTAAAACAGTGCTAATTATGATCCCCAAAATTAAAAAAATGTTTCTGTGACAGAGAAGGAGTAGGGGGCACATAACCCATGGAAAGCCCGCTCTGAAGAGGTAAGATCTGAGCTGAGAACTTATTAATGAGAAAGACGAAGCAATGCACGTGAACATTTGGAGGAACATTCGACTGCCGAAGTGACCATCAGGGACAACAGTAAAAAACAGGGCCAGTTTGGTGTGTTCTAGGATGGGAAAGGAAGTCACTGCACTGGGAACCTAATGAACAAAGGAAAGAGCGATAGGAAACGAGAAAGGACCAATACCCTGGGGGTCAAATTAACGACAGTATCTTACAGTATTCTAAGGAAAATTCCATTTTATTTTTAGGAGGAAGTCACTGGAGGATTTTCAGCTAAAAAGTATTGTGATATAACATAGAATTTTAGGAGATGACCTTGTTTGCTGACTATGGGATGTGTTTTGGGCCAGGGTATGAAGTAGCGTGTGACAGGGTAGAAAAGAGTGAAAGCAGGGAATCAAGGACAACAGTACAGCCTGCAGCCTGGATCCCCTTCTGACTCTGAGCCTTTCCATAGAGGAAAGAAATGACATCCTCCAAATTCCATGGTCACTTTTCCTCTTGGTCTTTCCTAATTTATTTTCCCATTATTTCTTGGCCTCTATTCCCTTTTTTCTAAGGTATGAAGTCACTAACATTTCCTGCAAACATTCAGAGCTCCACCTCTGACCCCCCGTATGTTGGAAAGGATAGAAGTCTCTTCGGATGAAGAAACCAGAGCGTGCAGCCACTGCACTTAGAGCTACCTGACCCTAATGTCCAGATGGATGACAGCAATATTTACAGAAGGTTTTCACACTTTTCAGAAGTTGCTAAACAGTCATCAGCATATCTGTGATCCAGTAATTTTAGATAATAAGCAGATATATTTCGTTTTTGCCTCTTACTGGCTTATTCATTATAAGTTATAAAAACTGTAATTGGTGAGAAAAACAACTCCATAAACATAGAAATTCTTCCAAGTTATGAAAAAGGAAAAAACCTATTTTTTTCTGATTTTTCCCCCCAAGTTATTGGATGCTGGCAGCTGAGTAACATTAAGAGGATTAGAAACATGCATGGCCTTCTATTTAGTTTTCTGTCCTTATCATACATGTCCAGTCTAATTTCTGGAACATCACTTGTGTTGTCAGTTATTAATCTTTCTGAGGTGGAACACAGTGGTTTTGGTTCAGTCAATAACTTCTCTGGTATGAAAATGCTCTCTAAATGGAGTGACTCATGTGTGTTCTTTAATTTCATTTCTGGCTCCATGTCTCAGTCTCCCTCTTTGGTTGAGCCATGGACGGGGCCAACTCCATAGAACAATTTGTGGAAAAAAGTCTGGATTTAGTAGATAGAGGGAGATATTTCCCATTGCTGGGAGGTGTTGAGTGATTTCCACAATTCCTTTCTTCCAAAATCTCATTATTGTGATTCTGTGCTTTCAAGGGATGGATGTTCACAACAGAAATGAAGTTGTGGTTTAGTCTGAGAAGAGCCATAAATAGGAAAAATATTGCCATGTTTTCCAACAGATGCTCTCTCTGGCTCAAAGCTTGAGTCTATCAAATTCTTGAAAGGAGCATTTATAACATCATGCCTCAGTGAGGAACAGAAAAAAAAAAAACCCTCTGGTATCTTTCTGAAATATTCCACGTATTTAGAATTAACTACTACATTTGGGGGAGCCAACGCCATAAACAGTAAAATTTAAAAGATTTGTTGGGATTTGCTTGGGCCTCTATCATAGTAATCTTCAAACTTTTCTTAAGACAGCTACGTTATTCTTAAGACTGAGTTCAAATAAACAAGCATTTACTTTCTCTTCTCTAGGAGGTACCACCTTTGTTTTAAATTTGGCCACAGGTAATTCAGTACGTCAGTCTAGGTAACAGATGTGAACCTTGCACATTTAATACTCAGTAGCCCACATCATCTTTGTTGCTACCTGTTTCTTGACTAAATCTTAGGTCTAGAAGAATGTGATTTATGATTTCTGTGGCTGAATTATATAGAATTCAATGCAAATATTACAATGGAATACTTATGGATTATTTCCTGTAATAATGGAGACATTTTCCATATTCCAAATTTAATTGATGCAGCAGAAAATCCTAGCTGCTGAGCTTTGGACTCAGGATCAGTTTGCTTCTATCAACCATTTAGTCCATGTTTTACGACAGAGGACCTTAAAAGAAGGAAACCAGTATTTGTAACTAACGAAATGCAGGTTCTTTTGAAACAATGAGCCAGGATAGCTAGGACTGTGCTGTGGTAACAAGCAATTTAAAATTGCAGTGTCTCCAATCAACAGAAGCTTCATTCTTGCCCATGCTTCATGGGCACTGAAAGCAGTCAAGAGGCATCCTGCTCATTGGACTCCATATGGGATCAGGCTGAATGAGAAGCCGTTTCCCCCATTGCCAGTTCCTGAGCGAAAGGAAAAAGAGCTCTGCAAGGAACAATCACAATATTCTAGCCCAGAAACGACACAGTCACAACTCATTGGTCACAAGTAGTCACATGACCCCCAGGGGCAGGAACGGGGATATGGGTTGTGTGCCAGTTGCAGGAAACAATACTACAAGTGTCCTAAAGGAAGAGGAATCTGAAATATGTTGATAAATACCCTAGTGATTATCACTACACAACTGCCCTTCCTGAAGGGTTTTTTTGGATGGCTTCATGGAGCTTCAGATACCTGGTTTCTTTCCAGTGGCTTAGCTTGAGGGATCAGTTCTTGAGGGAAGGTTAGAAGAAAAATAAGGCTGCCAAGCCAAGGAAGGAGATGGAAGAGAAGCACATTGCCTTTCTGCCTTGACTTTGATTAGTTAGCAAAGACAAGCTGGTGTTGGTATTCTTTGGTCTCCCTGACACTTGCAAGAGACAGCAGCTCCCTGAACTGACCTGCCCCCGCACAAAGCCTGATGCTGGTAAAGTTTAAAGTTTAAAGGTGCATTTAGTTGTACCAGGTCTCTAAGATTTCCTGTGGGAGAACTGAATTTATCTGGCATCCTTGGACTTCTGCTTCTCTGTAAAATACTTCCACACCAGGAAATCTAAAACTATTCATAATCATTCATTTTAGAAGGTAGAGCAGACTGAAAAAAGTTTTTCTGAGTCTTGCCTAGGTTTTGATCAAGGGAATTCCCTTGGCCCACTCTAAAGCATTCCGTTAGCTTCCTCAGATTTCACCAAACAATGTTAACCATAATCCCAGCTTCACTGTCTGTTAGGCCAATATGTCTGCCTTCAATTGGTAACAGTGAGCTGAGCAGTCCAGGCACTCACCAGGGAGATAAGCTTGAGCTCACTGCTTCTTAAAGTTATCTAGCATTCAACTAAGCCTTTTTTCTTCTGACTGCCCTTCTTTATCACCTTTGCTGAGGTATAATTAACATACAATAAGTACACATATTTAAAATGTACAATTTGATGGAATTTGACTTATATAAACAGCATTGAAAACATCCACCCAATCACAGAATGAATGCATCCATCACCCTCAAAAGTTTCCTGGTGACTTTTTTTTTAATCCCTCCTTCTGGCTCGCCCCTCTCTCATCCTCAATGAATGATTTCTGTCACTATAGATTAGTTCACATTTTTTAGAATTTTATATAAAGAGAATCACAAAATATGTACTTTTTTTGTCTGACTTCTTTCATTCAACATAATTATTTTGAGATTTATCCGTGACATTTTGTGTATCAGTGATTGATTTCTTTTTATTGCTGAGGAGCATTCCATCAATTACATGGCATCAAATACATGGCAATTTGATTCTACAGTCACCGTCTGATGAACATGTGAGTTGTTTCCAATTTTTAATATCACTAATAAATCTTCAGATATTTGTGTACAAGTCTGAATGAACATGTTTTTCATTTCCCTTGGATAAATATCTACGATTGAAATGACTAGATCATATGATGAGTATACATTTAGCACTTTAAGAAACTGCCAAACTGTCTTCCAAAGTGGTTTTAACATACAGTATTCTCCGAAGCACTGTAAGAGAATTCCAGTTTCTATACTTTCTCATCAAACACTTGACATTGTCAAACTTTTCCATTTTAATACATGTTTTCTGATATTTCCATGTGGTTTTGTTTTGCATTTTCACCAGTGACTAATGATGTTAAACATCCTTTTATATACTTACTTGCTATCTACATATGATTTTTCATGAAGTATTTGTTGAATCCTTTTGCCTTTTTCATTTGAATTTTTTGTTTTCTTATTATTGAGAGATTTTTTTTGTTTTAAACTATTCAATTGTTTAAATTGCTGTTGAAATAACAAATTGAAACAAAATTTTAAAAATATCCAAAGACATAGTTGTCTTCAACCATTTGAGAGTAATTTGTCAACCTGAAACATCATCATCTCTAATTACATTACTTTTTTATTTCTTATAAACATGGGATTATCCTATATAACTTTATTGAGGTATAATTAACAAGCAATAAACTGTTCATATTTAAAGTGTACGATTTGATAAGATTTGACCTATATGTATATCATTACTATAATTAAAATACAGAACTTATCTATAACTCTCCCCAAAGTATCCTGGAGCCCTTTGTCATCTTTCCCTCCAATCCTCTCCCATTCCCAGACAAGTAATCTGCTTCCTGTCACTGTAAATTAGTTTTTATTTTCTAGAATTTTATATAAATGGAATCATACAATATGCACTATTTTTTGTCTGGCTTCTTTCACTTGGCATAATTATTTTGAGATTCATCCATGTTGTAGGATGTATCAATATTTATTCCCTTTTTATTTTCAAGGAATATTTTATTGCCTGGTATACCACAGTTGTTGGTACTTGTTGATGGACATTTGGGTTGTTTCCATTTTTTGACTATTACAAATAAAGCTGCTATGAACATTCATGCACATGTCTTTGTGTGGACATTTGTTTTTGTTTCTCTTGAGAAAACACTTTGGCACAAAATAACTGGATCATATGGTAGGTGTATGTTTAACTCTTTAAGAAATTCCCAAATAGTTATCCAAAGTGGTCGTGTCATTTTACATTCACCAGCGTTGGATGAGAGGTTCAGTTTGTTCACTTCCTCGCCAGCACTTGGTAGGGTCAGACTTTTTAATTTTAGCCATTCTAAAGATGTGTAGTGATATCTCATTGGGGTTTCAGTTGGCAATTCCTTAATGACTAACAATGTTGAGAGTTTTTTCATGGGCTTGTCATCCATATATCGTGAGATCTTAACAAATCACTAAAAATATGCTTGTTAGCTAAATTTCAGTGCTACCTTCATAGTGAAAATCTGTGGCTCTGTGTTACAATCCTCTATCTTTTTTGGGAGATGGGTGGGTCAAGACATCTGTATTTTCTGTTTCCAACCAGTACTTGCCTCTGTACTGAATGGCTGAAAAGGTGATGCACCCTTCTGTTTGATTCCTTCAAAGGTACAGTTATCTAAACATAGACTTGAGTGTTCCCCTAAGAATATTTTGTGTGGCGGTTATATCTGGTTGGTGTCTGTTTGTTTACGTTGGTGACCAGCGATTACTGATTGGAAGCAGGCTATGGTTCTCAGACACACAGAAGTAATGACAACATTTTCCATGTACTTTGTTGGCTTTCTTTCTCATATAGCAGTTTTTCTGGTCAGGGTTTTTAATTTCCTCAGAGGTATTAAATTTAATGCTTGGTGCAAAGAAGTGATTCTTGAAATAAAATATCTAACGTTTTATGTACTTTGAGATACAGTAATAGCATCTTAAACATGAACAGCCTGCTTCCTCTCTCTCCCTTGCACACAGCTCAGCTACCATCCCAACCATCCCTTGGAGTTAGGTGTGCTCATGTCACTGAGTTCTGACCAACTGAACAAAAATAAATGTAACATGTGCCACTTCCAGATCCAGCTCATAAATTCCCATCCCATGAGATCCACAACATTCTTTCACCTTCTGGATAACCTTATGAAAAATGTTGAAGATGGTCGATCAATAAGATGGAAGGAGACTGGGTACTGGAATCACTATTTGGAGGAGAACTACATATGGACCAGGAACACCAGTTTGGTAGAATATGCAAATAACTTCCATTGTTTTAAGCCACTGAAATTTGCGAATTTGCCTGTTACAGCCACTAGCATCGCCCTTACTAATACAGAAGACATTAAGGTCAGAGAGGTATGTCAATAATAAGACTTCAACATTTTTTTAACTGGTGTGCTTCCTCCTTGTCTGGACTTCAGGTTTCTAGCCCTTGATGGAATACTGAAGCCCACTGAGAACACAGTGCTTGGAGTTTAATTGAAAGGCATGACTACTGTGCAACAGTCCTTTTAATCAAGATGTTAAAAGGAAACTTTATTAAACTGTGATTGAATATATAAAATTAAGATGTAATGCATTTTAAATATATTAGCTCAAATTATAAAATATTAAATTAAGATTTAATATACTAAATTAAACACAGATTAAACTAGATTGAAAAAAATACTTTTAAAAATCTCAAATACACCAGAGGAATTATTAACCATTTTATTTAAAAGTGAAATTCTATCAAGTACCAGAGCAATAAAATGGAGACTACTGAAGGGAACCTAGCATATTGGACATACATCAGTTTTTCCACTAGGTAAATGAGATTATCAAAAGACTGAAGTGGAAATTTTGTTCTGGTTTAAAGAGTGTGAGAATAAGAGCAAAATGTAACAATATGTTGAAGCCACCAGATTCCCATGAGATCCCACTGGCAGTGCCAGCCCTGATAGTAAGCACATGGCTCATCTATTTAGAGCTGTTATCTTTTCCCACACCCAACATAAAAGCTTCTTGAAAGTGATTTTGTTGTTTGCGCTTATATATTTTCATGAGACAGGCTGGCTCTCTATAGATACTGACCCTTGGGTCTAGCGGGAGCTTTTTCACAGAGAAAAAAAATAGAAATAGCAAAATATCTTCAACCAAAAAAGTGTCACCTGAAAAAAAAAATGACCTAAGACTCCATTTTTCATGTTTAATCCTGAAGATGAATCAATATGAATGTATCTTTATATTGAACTTAATAAGTGCCAGTACAAAACCCTTTAAATAAACGTTGCCTTATACAATTTTTATAATAGTCCTGTAAGAAAAGTATTATTTTGCTTATTATACAGATGAGGAAATTACATATCAGGGAGGATAAGACATTTTCCAGCGATAAAACAGCTAGAAAGCAATGTAACCAGACTCAGGGTTTTATCTATCTTATTTCAAATTCCATGCTCTTTCCATTACTGCAACACACTGTGTGTGTGTGTGTGTGTGTGTGTGTGTGTGTGTGTGTGTGTGTGTGTGTCTATGCCAAATGACAACAGTGCTCTGTATTTATGACTGAATTACATCCATGAAGGAAGTCAGGCAATTTCCCAGATGACAAGTCACTATGCATTAAATTAAATGAAAGTAGAATTGGTAGTAATAATAATAAATAATTATTATAGCAGTTACCATTAATTAAGCACTTAATGATGTGAGACATAATGATAAATACTTTGTTTGCAGTAGTCTGTTTGATCATCTGAACAACTTGTGAAATAAGCACTATCAATACTTCCATTTAATAGGTGAGAAGCCTGAGACTGAGAGAGCTTAAGAAACATCCCCAAAGCCACAGAATTTTTAAGTCACATGGCTGGATTCCGACTCAGAGTTGCTACTCCCCAGCCCCACCCAGTAAAGCACTCTCCACTGGTTCCCCATTGGGATGCTCAGATGGACTGAGATGAGAGAAGGACAATTGTGGAGCACCACACTTTCTACTCTAAACCTGCTTAGATGGCTCTTTCCCAAGTTTTAGAACCTGTGAGCAACAATGGGCTGATGTCCATGCAGGGTCATTACCAGGCATACATGAAGTTTTGTCTTAATATTGGAATAGGCAATGGAGACATATCTAGGTGGTATTATAAGTGCCAGACAGGTGAATAATGTCTGATTTTATTTAACATCTTTACTCACTTCCTTTCACTCTTAAACCCATGATAATTTGACTTCAGTCTTTGCCACTTCACCAAAGCTTACCAATGACAACTAATCATTAAATCTCAATGGCTTCTTTTTAGATCTCATTGCTTTTGGCTTTAACACAGTCAACTGCCCTCATCTTCTCAGTATTCCTTCCTGACTTGACTTCTAAAACATTCATTTTTCTGGTTTTCTTCCTACCTCTCTGATTGTTCATTTAACTTTCTTCAACCTTTTCATTTCCATCTCAACTTGGCTGCTAACTTTCAATCCTTCTTCATTTGGTTATCTCCCTGTGCTATTCCATCTCCTACCACAGGTATCATCTATAATTAAGGACATCATGTTATTTTTCTTTAGTGTGTCTTATTTCAGTCAAAAGTGTAACCTTCTAGACATTCATTTTATGGGGAGCTCATCCACACTCATGTTTCCAAATCTACACCCAGATAGTATCTCTATTCTAACATTCAGAACCAGATTTCCAGCTCTCTATAGCTCAATATATCTGAACGCCTATAACTAGATATCAAATGCAATGTGCTTCAAACTGATCCTTTCCTAACTACATTGTGTTTAAGAACATGCCCTCTGGAGCCTGATTTTTCTCCTCTTGCTAGCTGCGACCTTGAGCAAATTATTTAATGATCCCATGTTTCATATTTTTTCCTGGCAAAGTGGAGATGATTGATTATAGGACCTTCCCCATAATGTGACATGACCAATCCTAGTCCCGCCGGGTCTTTTTTGTGTAGGGTCTCTGAATCTGCTGATTTCCACCCATGTCCCACGCCATCATGTCTCTGAATGTTCATTGATCCTGATCAGAGCTGAGATACATATAACCAAAATTTCACCATGTCTATCTCCACATTATCAAACACCAATTTTAGGTATGAAGGTATATCAGTTAAATTTTTCTGGCACCAGAAATTGCTTCTCGTAATTTGTTTTTCAAGATACCCATAACATGTTAACATTTAAGGAAGTTTAATTATTTGTTGCACATGCAGCAAAATGTCTGCTGTATCTGCCTGTTGGCTGAGAACAGCTTCACTTTGTGCTGTAAAGCACCTGTGAAAAAATATGACCTCTAGATTGTGAAGAACATTCTTCCTATTTTCCTGAAGAAGATCATGTTCAAACAAATTCAGAGTTAAGTGCTACACTTACACACACACACACACACACACACATACTCCTTTTGTCAGGGTAAGTCCGTGAATGAGGCATTGAGCTTATACTACTTTCAGTACAAGACTAGCAAAGCTGCTACCCACCCGAATGTGTAACTTCACCATTTCAGGCTTAATAAAGTGAGCTTCTATTTGCACTGATTGTTCACTGCACATATAATAGTTCCTTGTTTGTTTGATATTTCCCTGTTCATACTTCAAATTCCTTTCTAATATCTTCATTTTAAAAGTGTCCCTCCTGATCTACTCTGCAGAATTATAGCACTTGGTAAATTAATAATAATAATAATAATTGTATAATATCATGTCCTAGTAAGGGCCAAATCCTTATGACAAGCTTATTAGGTAGGATCTATGTTTTATAGATGACGAAATAGTCATTCAGTGAAACCCAGTAACTTGTGCAAGACACACAGTTACGTGCACAAAACTAAAATGTAAACCCAGGCTTTCTGCCATTAGCTCACACTTCCCCTCCCACTGCCATACTTCCCACATGGTCTAATTAGTATTTCTCTCCTTGTCTACCTCACCTAATAATTATGTAATCTCAATAACAAGTATCACTTTTAAGTTTACATTTTTCCAGCACAGTATCTACTATATAAAAAGGTTTTTTTTTTAATATTTGTTGAATGAATGAGTCAACCAAATAGTAATCTAATGCTGCATTTATATTGAAATATATATTAGCGCTGAAGAGTTAATGCCAAGAAAATAGAAAATGTGGTCTCAATTTCAAGTAGCTTATACTTTTCCAATTTATTAACAGTATAGACCAGTGTAAAGACATAGGAATAGGTTTTGGTATATTCAAATTTGTAATTCTGACTTTACCAATGCCAGGATTGAGAAAGTCATATAATTTTCTGTTGCATGACTTCATGGCTTTTTGAAAGCCAAAGGTTATATTATGTCATCAAAAACTAACTCCTCACTCGAACAATCTCTACTGCCCTCTAAGATAGCCACTCCTTGACTGCACTACACAGTTTGTATGTGTAGATCACTGGCATTTAGCAAAAACTGGCTTAAAGGATTTGCAAATTACAACAGATTCCACTTCAGGGAGCACAGGTTTATGAATCTGTTAAAATTTTTTATTGATTATTAACAGCAGAAGTGTTGATCTAGGCATTTTACTTTTGTTATTTTATTTCATCTTGAACCCTAAGCTTCGATTTTCTCTCTTTATAATGGAGAGCCTGTGAAGATATAAAGAGTCCTCAGGCAGGAATGGACACATAGTAGGTACTAGGGAAATGTCATTTTCTTTTCCCTTTCTGCCTCTAATCATTTCACTTCCCACCTACAGACCTTTAGTATATTTCTTGCACATCTACTCCCCTACATATAGAACTGATCTTCAAAACAGATAGAGTATCAGAACTGACTAATCAAAACAGTTTCCTGCTTCATCATCAGGGCCTAGACAGGTGTGTTCTGGTGGATAATTAGCACCGGTCCAGATTATTCGAGCCTTGCAGTTAGAAGTGCAGCAACCTGCATTATTCAATTTGAATTTGTCTACTTACTTTGATCTGACTCAGCTGTGGTGTGCAGCAAAGCTTTACTGTTTCACTAGAAACCCTGATTTCAATTTTTAGCATTATCCTTGTCTTTCACAGTTTTTTTCAACACCAGTGTATACTTATTTCCTTTTAAAAAATGAAAAGTAAACAGGAAAAATGCTTCTTCAAGGCAACCATGGTGAACTAGTCAAACTTTTATCAAGTGCTTATATTGAACAAGGCATTATAAAATTCACTGCTAGAAGATATGAAAACAAGTAGGAAAGTAATAAACCTCAAAATCAGTAGCTTGAGTCCCCTGTGGTAAAATAAGAAATGTGAGCATTTACAAATTAAGATTGAGATGTAGTTTCATGAAATGAAATAGTTGTCAGTGGTTCCCAATAACCTTTCAATTTTCCAAACTTTGACAAACAACTCTAAGATCTGAAGTATGATTTAATTAAGTTGTTAAGATAATTTTTTTTTACCTACAACATTGTCAAGAAGGGTCTGAAACATTGTGGAATATAATCCCCTTGATTGGAGATTTTGCGTGTGTGTGTGTCTCCTTAGATTTTGGTGTCCTCCCTCAAATAATGTTTCCAATATATTTAGACAAATTTATCCAGGATATTTTTATTCTGCTTCTCCATCCAATAATGTAAGAAATTAGAGTGTTGGTAAAGAACTTACCAGGGGAGCGGCCAAGATGGTGGAGGAGAAGGATGCTCGTAGCTCACCCTCTCCCATGAGTACACCAAGAGAGACATCCACGGACCCACCTATTCTTAAGAACACCTGCTGAACTTTGACAGAACATCACCTTTGTCAAAAGTCAAAATTCATCACAATCTGGTAGGAGAAAAGGAAAAAGGAAAGAAGAAAAAGGAAATTAGTGCAGGACCGGTCCTGTGGGGAGGGAGCAGCAAAGGAGGAATAGCACCCAGACGCTAGGTCTCCCCTTCTCTGATGGAGAGGTCAGAGGGACAGAGGGGGAACCTCTAAGGCTCAGGTTTGTACAGAACAGCCCTTGACCAACAGAACTAAGTGAAGCAGGCACAAAGGGTTCCTGCAACCCCAGACCTAGACACAGACCTGCAGGGGTGGGACTGGACAGGCTGCCCGAGCTGGATGGAGTTCTGGGACATACTGTATAGAAGCAACCTCCAAGGCTTGGAGTGTGCTGTGTGCCATGGCTGGGAGGGTACAGAGCAGAACAGCCGGGGTCCCCCATAAAATTAAAAAAAAAAAGCAAAGCAACATGGCTGGTGTGTGCTGGGGGGAAGGGCGCCGTAACTTTTGTCTCCTCAGACCCACGGAGCCATTGCTGGCCTCTTCTGGGACAAGAGAGGCAGGCCTGGCAACAGCCACTGTATTCCCTGTGCACAGCTCCCAGGCAGAGGTGGCGTTGAAACCTGAATCCATACCTACATTCTTTTCAAGTGCACATGGCACATTTTCTAGGATAGATCATATACTCATGCACAAAAGAAGTCTTAAGAAATTTAAGAGGACAGAAATTATTTCAAGCATCTTTTCTGACCACAATGCCATGAAACTAGAAATCAGCTATAGAAAAACAAAGGAGAAAAAATGACAACATTGAGATTAAACAACATGCTACTAAAAAACCAATGGGTCAATGATGAAATCAAAGAAGAAATTTAATAATACTTTGAGACAAATGACAATGAAAACATAAACACACAAAAACTATGGGATGCAGCAAAAGCAGTCCTAAGAGGGAAGTTCATAGAGATACAGGTGTTCCTCAAAAAAGAAGGACAATCTCAAATAAACACTGTAACTAAAACACTAAAAGAATTGGAAAAAAGAAGAGCAAGCAAAACAAAAATTCTGCAGAAGGAAGGAAATAATAAAGATTATAGAGGAAATAAATAAAACAGATTAAAAAACAATAGAAAAAATCAATCTAACCAAGAACTGGTTTTTTGAAAGAGCAAACAAAATTGACAAAACTCTGGCCAGGCTCACCAAGAAGAAAAGAGAGAGAACACAAACAAAATAAGAAAAGAAAATGGAAAAATTACGACCAATATCACAGAAATACACAATATCATAAAAGAATACTATGAACAACTATATGGAAACAAACTGGATAACCTAGAAGAAATGGACAAGTTTCTGGAAACATACAGTCCACCAAGACTGAATCAAGAAGAAACAGACCACTTGAACAAACCAATCACTAGAAATGAAACTGAATTAGCAATAAAAAACCTCCCTGCAAACAAAAGTTCAGGTCCATATGGCTTCACAGGGAAATTCTACCAAACATTCAAGAACTCACATTGGTCCTTCTCAAACTCTTCCAAAAGATTGAAGAGGAGGGAATACTCCCAAACTCATTCTATGAAGCCACCATCACCCTGATACCAAAACCAGATAAAGACACTACCAAAAAAGAAAATTACAGGCCAATATCACTGATGAACAAGGATGCAAAAATCCTCAACAAAATATTAGCAAGCAGAATCCAACAGCTCATAAAAAAGATCATACACCATGAACAAATTGGCTTCATACCAGGAACACAAGGATGGTTCAACATATGCAAATCAATCAATGTGATACACCACATCCACAAAAGAAAGAACAAAAACCACACGATCATCTCAATAGATGCAAAAAAAGCATTTGATAAAATTCAACACCCATTTATGATAAAAACTCTCACCAAAGTGGTTATAGAGGGAACATATCTCAACATAATAAAAGCTATTTATGACAAACATACAGCCAGCATAGTACTCAATGGTGAAAAGGTGAAAATCTTCCCATTAAAATCTGGGACAAGACAAGGTTGCCCACTCTCACCACTTCTATTAAACATAGTCTTGGAAGTCCCAGCCACAGCAATCAGTCAAGAAAAAGAAATAAAAGGGATCCAAATCAGAAAAGAAGAGGTAAAATTGTCACTATATGCAGATGACATGATATTTTATATAGAAAACCCTAAAAACTCCACACAAAAACTGCTAGAGCTAATAAAAGAATTTGGCAAGATATCAGGGTACAAGATTAATGTAAAAAAATCAGTTGCATTTTTGCACTAATGATGAATCAACAGGAAAAGAAAGTAAAGAAACAATTCTTTTTAAAATAGCACCCAAAACAATAAAATACTTACGAATAAATCTGACCAAGGAGGTGAAAGACTTATACATGGAGAACTACAAAACACTGATTAAGGAAATTAAAGAATACTTAAAGAAATGGAAAGGTATCCCGTACTTTTGGATTAGAAGAATCAATATCATTAAAATGGCCATACTGCCCAAGGCAATCTACAGATTTTATTTGATCCCTTCAGATTACCCAGGACATTTTTTACAGAACTGGAACAAACATCCTCAGCTTTATATGGAATCACAAAAGACCCAGAATTGCCAAAGCATTATTGAAGAAAAAGAACGAAGCTGGAGGAATAACCCACCCAGATTTCAGACAATATTACAGAGCTATAATAATCAAAACAGCATGGTATTGGCATAAAAACACAAATATGGATCAATGGAATAGAATAGAGAGCCCAGAAATAAATCTACAGACCTATGGTCAATTAATCTTTGACAAAGGAGGCAAGAATATACAATGGAGAAAAGACAGTCAGCAAGTGGTGTTGGGAAAACTGGACAGCAGCATGTAAATCAATGAAGTTAGAACATTCTATTACACTATACACAAAAATAAACTCAAAATGGCTTAAAGATTTAAATATAAGACAAGACACAATAAACCTCCTAGAAGAAAGCATAAGCAAAACATTCTCTGACATAAATCTCATCAATGTTCTTCTAGGGCAGTGTACCCAGGCAAGGAAATAAGAGCAAAAATAAACAAATGAGACATAATTAAACTTATAAACTTTTGTACAAAACTAAAAGTAGACTTATCATATGATCCAGCAATCCCTAATTCGAACTCTAATTCAAAAAGATACACACCCCCCAATATTCATAGCAGCACAATTTACAATAGCCAAGACATGGAAGCAACCTAAATGTCCAACAACAGATAACTGGATAAAGAACCTGTGGTATATTTATACAATGGAATACTGCTCTGCTATAAAAAAGAATAAAATAATGCCATTTGCAGCAACATGGATGGACCTAGAGATCATCAAAGTGAAGTAAGCCAGAAAGAGAAAGAAAAATACCATATGATATCACTCACATGTGGAATCTTAAAAAAGAGGACACTATGAACTCATCTACAAAACAGAAACAGACCCTCAGATATAGTAAACACTCTTATGGTACTGGGGAAAGGGGGTGTGAGGGGATAAATTTGGGAGTTTGATATTTACCAGTGTTAGCCACTATATATAAAAATAGATTTTAAAAAATGTTTCTTTTGTATAGTACAGGGAACTATGCTCAATATCTTGTAATAATCCTCAATGGAAAAAATATGAAAATGAATATAAGTATGTATATACAAGACTAAGGCATTGTGCTGTACACCAGAGATTGACACATTATATTTCACTTACCAAAAGTCCATTTCTGATTATGACACAGAGACATTTCACATTTCTTCAGTAAAGAGATGATAGGGAAAATTAGTCACTAGTTGATCATAACTTGGCAGAAAATTGCTAAGTATACAAAAACTATATAAGAACAGAGAAAAAATATCTTATTAATGAAATGTCACAAAATATCATGGTTCATTAGTCCTAATTTCCTAATGCCTACTGAACTATAGACGTTTATATAAATGGTCCCTTTTATGCACACATTTTAAAAAAAATACCAAAAATCTTAACCATCGAATCCACTAAAAACAATTAATAATTAATAAAAAGTAGTTTTAAAATATCTAAAACTCCTTACCTGAAGATTACAATGTGCAAAATATCTAAATTCAACCAAATTAATTATTATGTAGCAGCTTTAAGCTTGTAATTTTAATTCTTGGATTTACTGAACTCAAGAATGTATTTAGCAACCTGTTTATGTGTTATGTATGTTGTAATTAAAGCTGTAAATGTATTCATAAGCACATTTGTAAAAATTATAATGGCATGTGTCTAGAATTTTTTATTTTGTTAACCTTAAAGTTGCAAGAGTAAAAAAAAAAATTCTTGAAAATGCTGCGTCTTTGTATCTTAATTTTGTTCTTCGTTTCCTTGCAGCTCTTAAGTAAGAATTTTCTTAGGTGATATCAGGCATGGGTGAAACCTTCTTCACTCCCTATGTTTAAATGTCTCTTAATTAAACTAGAATTCTGATACTGACATTAAAATTAAATAAAACAGTGGAATTGTGGTGAAAATAACCAAGTTTGGCTGCACCAACACCATTTTCTTAATTAGCCCAGAAACAATAAGGGGAAAATAACTTTTTAGAGTCCCTTACTTTGTATTTCTCTTTCCAATATTCTGTGTGCCTAAGTCATCTGAAATGGAATCAAATAAACAATAAATATTCCTCTAGCTACAACACTGAAGTAAGTATTATTGATTTTCCAAATTATTTTGAAATCAACTTCAACAATATTATTCTTATTTTAACATATGTCTGAGAACTAAAACATACTGTGAATAATAATACTCCCCTTGAGGATCTCTCTGCATCTACTTTTCATAATTATTTTCTCCTATATACCTCTAGGGACATTTTGGCATATAAAGATTATAACTATAAGCATTTGCTTATAAATATTACATTTTAAAGCATTAAATCATGTCTATACCTCTTCTTATGCTATTTAAATATATATATTCTTGTATATCAACATTACTGTTCACTACTTGCTCACTTAACTAGAATATTTTTGTTTAAAACAACGTAAAATCACATATTCATAACTTAACACCCGAATTTCTGTATCTCAATGTACAATTTAAACAGTGGAAATCAAACTCCTCATTTGCTTTTAATGAGAAAGCTATTTTGTGGTCAATAGTACAGCATTTGCTTAGCAACAAAACTTGCTTCCATTTTATTTTTTAAGGCCTGATCTAGTTTAAACATTATGTATGAATTTCTGCTGAATGAAAAGTTATTGCAGGTGTATGACTTCAAATTACAACAGTGCTTGCCAAATGCAGGGTGCGAACTAATACCAGTACATGGGATAAAAGAGATGTCACTAAAATGCTTCCTTTGTGCTTTATTCAGATGAAAATCTTTCTACTGTGTAAACATAAGAACTGGAGTCTTCAGAGAAAGTTGACAGAGTTCTCAGGAATACAGCCTTCTCAAATTCAGGTTTGGTTCAGAAGGTAACTGAGGCTAGACCAAATAATAATTTACCAAAAATCACACATCACTGATCTGAAAAAGTAATGTTTACCACGAAATCCCAGAGGGCAGGGGACATCAGTAGATTGAATAAATGGGCAAGTAAATACTCAGGATCAAAATGGGTGGAAGTTTGATTTACACAAAGTGTTTGTCCCTACTCTCTTTTCACGCCCTCACTGTTGGAAGGACACGGTTCCCAGAGGTGGATGGGTTCAGAAGGGAGGCGAGAAATTGACTCAGAGCTTCTAACTGTTCAAAAGCAGGAAAGCTAAAAATTATCAGAGATTTGTATGTACACCTTCAGTACCTTAAACTGATATTTTTGTAATAGCAAAAGGAAGTTGTTCAAAAATTCTCAATTGAATTCTGTGCTACAAAAATGGAAACGGTTGTGGGAGTCTGACAGAAAGTAGTGGGTTGCAGGATAAACGTTGCCAACTGTTGTCTTGCCTCTGGGGGGCTTTGCTATTTACCAGTGAGATTAAAAAAAAAATGCAGAGACATCTTACATAACTTTAAATAGTCAGCTTAAAGGTAGCCAGAATCAGACTTTAAATGAAGGATAATTGCATTTAAAAAAAAAACAAACAAATTTTCTTTACAGTTGTGAATTTGGTGTGGAGTTGAATGATGGATAACACAACATGTTAGAAAAGTGAGTTTGCAGGCAGGTGAAACAAAAAAGAAAGGGATATATTTGCAAAGGTATAAATTTGGTGCACAAAATCTGTGCATACGTGAAAAAAAAGTATGGGCTGAGGCTTTTTTAAGTGCAAAACTTCACACTTATTATGAAAAGAAAAAAGTGAGTGTTTGGACTATTTAAGCTAAGAAATAAAGTCACATAAAATATGTATCAAACACTGAAACAACACTGCGGGAGTTTGAGACACAAAGTGAAAAAGAGAAATGTATTCAATTGAAACTTTAGGGGGAACTGAGGTGGCAGAGATAATTATATAAATTGGAGTCTGCCGAGAATAATGAGGCTGAACGGGAGTCAGGTGTAGCTTATCACGTGGTGTTTAGAGAAAATATACACCGAGCCTACATGTGGGATCACGGAGTCAAACACACGTATAAATGCTTATGGAAAGCCCACACTCTGCGTAATTCCATATGAGGAGATGATTCTGCACTCAATTATATTTTGATTCAGAAACTAAAAGATAGACTATTATAGTTCCAACCACTATTCAGTAACCAAAAGGATCTAAAAGAGAATTTTTTTTACTATTTATTATTCAGTAACTAAAAGAGAGTCAAAGAGTAACTAAAAGATAGTGACTACCACTCACAAAATAAAGTCACCAGATATTTTCTGAGAGCTTAAATTTTCTTACTAAATGTTAAGTCCAGTCCCAAACTGATTTCTCTTTGAATAACCAGACATACCACATGGGGGGGAGGAAGAAAGATTAAAATAAAATGTTCTTAAAGAGCAGGGGTTTTTTTGATTTTGTATTAATAGATATTTCATTAAAGTGAAATATATTATAAAATAAGATTTATATGTTTTTCAAATTGTCAACATATTTAGCAATTTTATGAAAATTAAGACTTTGGAATTTGTCTTCAGTTTGCAGAAGATGCTTTGATGTATGTGATTCACTTCTAATGGTCTCATTATGAAATCAAATCTATTAAGTTGCTTTAATATGAGATAAGAAAAAAGGCTAAGGGCTTTAAGGTCAGGAATCCTGAGCTTCCATTCTAGCTTTGCCAACCACAGACATGCAAGTTAACCTCTTTGGCCTGAGGTTCCATCATCAAGAGTATTGAAATAATAGTATTTAGCCCCATAGTATTAGTTTGTTTGAGAATGAGCTAGTTTGTGGTGGGTGCTCCATTAAAGCTGTTTGGTGGACTGAATCAACAAATTATTATTGGCCAGCACTGGACTAGCTGCTGGGAACAAGCAATAAAAATATATAACTCCCTCGCCCTTAAGAAGCCCATGCTAGTGGAAAAATACACAGAGACCGGCAGTTACAACCCAGTACAATAAATTCACTAACACAGTCCTGTACCAAGTGATGAGGGAGCCTGAATTCTACAGGGAAAGAAAAGTCTAAAACCTGTCCCATCAGAGAGTATTCCACTTTCCAACTTTCTTGTTTAAAGTGCTGCAGTGATCACAGTGGCAATGAGACTGTAAAAATGAAGTGAGCCGAAGCAAATCCCAGCTCCTTTGGAGGCATGAGGACATGGAAAATCTCCATTCCCAAGAAGCTGTGAGATCATGTCTGATTTAAGTCCCAACCCTAAAAGAAGCTGGCCTCACGCTGGGTTTCATGTGTAGAGTTTCATGTCCAATCCCTGTAACGAGGTGATAAGGCCTGTGTCACAGTTAGTCAGTAGCAGGCGATGGCAATTAACAGGATCGCACGAACCTGGAGATGTGCCAAGCTGGCAAAAGAAGGATTAGGAAGTAAATGAAGTGAACAACCATGAACCAGCAAATAGAGCTTAATGGACAGTAGAAGTCAGTGAGGCAAAAATGGGCCAATTTGCTCTCATTGATTTTCACTGCCCATTGAGCTGCATTCCTCTTTTGCTTTCTAATGCATTTATCTTGGCCTAGGCAAGTTCTCTGGCTGTCATCCTGAGGACAATTCCATTGACCGCAACAACTTCATGAATGACTGGAGTGGACCGAAGTACCATTTGACCTACAGAGCTCTCTTTCAGGCATCTTGATGTGACGTTCTGATGACTTGGAGAGTCAGAGAAGGAAATTCTAGTGAGGGCTTATATTATACCCATGAAATCACTGAAGAGACTTTCAAGAGGAATGGAAGTACATATTGAAGAGTTTCATTTAACTTGTGTGTTCTATCTTATTTATAAATAATTCATCAAAGTAAATGAAAACACCCTAACCTGCCATTTTTCCGCTAGTTCTGAATCATCTCCAGTGGAAGTGCCCAATGACTTCTGCTATAAATCAGCCTTGATGACCATTTGTTGTTCATGAATTATCATCAGAGGAAAGCTATGCAGCTACTTAAACTCTAAGAGGCAGTTGTCCCTAAGTGTCGGTTGGGCTGGGATACTAAGCAGTACTTCCACCTGAAATGAGTGCCTCTCTTCCTCTCCTCTGTTCTCTCACCTCCTCCTGTCTCCTGGCTTTTTTCCCTCTTTCTTTCTTTTTCTTTGGCAGTATCTCCCCTCTCTCTTCTTCCTTCCCACTGGATGCTCTCTTCTTCCTTAGTCTCTCTACTCCAAAAACTGAATTTACCACCTAGAATATAAAAAGCCTATCAGAAAAATTCACATTTGTCCACTGGATTATCCAATAATTAGGTTCCAGATCATTCCTCCATTGCCCTACCATTTATGCTTGGTTTCAAAATGAAGTGGCTTGTGAGAGTTTGAAATTACATCAGTTGATTACGGGAAAAAAATCTTTCAATCCACTTTCAGGAAAAACTGAGTATCTTGCCATGAAACAGTCAAGTTTTCTGTCTTCAAAGGAAACTCAGACAGAACAACAAATATTTATCTGCCTCTACTGAATGATTGTGTTGTGATAGGAAGTAACAGACGATGTGCACAGAGGATTGTGGTTGACACTTCCCTCAGTATGAATCTCACTGTGAAAGGGCCCATGCCAGTACTTTCAGCAATTCAGAGCCTTTCGTCATTACAGAGAGCAGAAGGACCACACCTGGTCATCTACACGCCTTGGGGAAGTGTCTGGGTTCTCCCTGGCTTTGCTGCAAGTTCAGAACCCACTTAGCTCGTGAGAAATAATGTGATTCCAACTCGACAAGAAATAGCTGCAGGCCTGAAAAGGACTTTTTCCCCAAGCTAATTAACAGGTACTTGTTTTCATGAGTCCAGTAAAATAATAATTGATTTCTCTAGCTGCCATTGTAAACAATGCCTCATCCGATCACTTGGCACTAGGACACACATACCGAAAAGGATCAGTAATAGCGGGTGAGTCTAGTAACTTGGCCATAAGTATGTAATTCCTTTTTTTGTTTTGTTTTGTTTTGTTCTAAACTATCAGCAAACTAGAGAAAAAAAAAGAGAGAGAGAGAGGAGAGATGGATATGAGTAAGTCTTGGATGTCACAGGTCATATTGCCTTTGGTTATTAGTTCTCTCTTAACCTATGCGTTGCTTCGCAATGGACCATTTTCCCTTCCTTCCATCAAGTAACTTTATATTCCTGAGATGCACCCTGGGAATTACACAGCTGACCGGCTGCTATGGTGCTTCCCTGATGCTGCTATTAGAACAACCAGCAGAAGAGATACTGGGGCATTTCAAACTCCACAAAGTGTTAACTGCAGCTGCTAAGCAGAAGAAAAAGAGTCGTATTCTAAGTTATGTATTGCATGACATGTGCATTTGATGTTTCTTCATATGTCTCCAAAGCAGCATGTGCAACATATCACACTCAAACTGTCACCATCTGAAACACAGAACAGCACACAGGCAAAATGTTCCAGTAAGAGTCTAGTGCATGCTTATGTCCCACCTGAGGCACCTGGAAATAACTAAACTTCCAAACACGGGGTAGCTCTGCTTTAACAGACTAGGAAGCTTCTGTTTTGAAATAAATTTAATTTTAGCTGTATTAATTTATCCTTATATGGTCCTTTCTGAGTATTTTATTTTTCCTTTGGACTACTCCTACTAGCCTCTGAATTCATCTCCATTTCTCTGTTTCTTTCTTATCACCTATCTATTCTACCAGATTTCTTCCTAAAAATGCACATTTTTTCCATATCACTCCTCTACTTAAAAAACCATCAATGGTTTCCTTGATGCCAAAAATAAAGCTCAAATGCCTTAAGTTGACATTTAAAGTTCTCTACCATCTGGCCTCAACTTGCCTATGTTTTTTGTCTGGTTCCCTGTACATTTATATATAATTTTGCTTTAAAGTGGTCTAATCACTGTTACCCCAACACCCTGTTGACACAGCCCCCAGTAAAACCCCATGATTTATCTGACTACTAATTCTGTTTCTCTTTGCTTGACATGACCTCCTCTCCCCTTTCCATTTACCTTAATTTTTTCTGTCTTCCAGATTCCACTTGCTCTGGAAGAATTCTTCCACATCTGCATGGCTCTTGAGGACAGTGGAGTCCACTGGGACGCTTGAGTGGAAAATAGACAAAGTTTAAAAAACTAGAATGAAGGACTGGGTTTTAGTTTCAGCCCCAATACATAGCAAGGCTATGACCTTAAGTAAGTCACTAAACCTCTGGTTCCCTTTTCCATGAGGGAATGGGTTTATTATAAAAATGAGTATAATAGCTACCTTCTATGACTCAATTCCAAAACCCTATAAAAACATTTATAAAAAAGTACTTTGAAAATAATACAGTACTCTTTGGCTAGAACATGAGATGACAATTTTCTTCTAAACTACTAGCATTTCCTGTGTACTTATAATAAGCCAGGCACTGTTCCACCTAAACCAGAACAACATAGTGGTTGGAGCTATTGTGATTCACATTTTATAGATAATAAAGCAGAAAGGCTAAATGACTTGTCCAAGCTAAAACAATGGGAAAGAAGAACTGGGATTCAAACCAAATTAACTGGAAACCAGAGCCTGCTTTGATTACTGCATTTCACTGCCTCTTATGCTACCCTGTAATTAATTATTAACATGTACTAGTCTTATGAACTCCTTGAGACCAACCATCCTAGGTCCTCTTCTTTGTGTCTTCCATATGGCTTTCACACACACTGTTCGTTTTGCCTAGAATTGTTGCCACATTGCTCACTCCCTCATCTCTTTCAGATCTTTGCTCAAGTCTTGATGAGGTCTTCTCTGATCACTATAGTTAAAATGATAACCTTTCAACCTTTCCAATCCATCCTATTCATTTTATTCTCTCCATATCACTTATCACTTGACATCTTACATTTTATATGTATTTGTTTATTGTATTGTCCTATTATAATTTTTATTTATTACTAATTCTCACTGTCTAGAATAGAGACTGAAACATATTAGCTACCCAATAAATATTGATAATAAATTATTTAGCATAGTATGTGATTGATCAAATGATTTGGGAGTTTTCTTAACTAAAGACTATCAACACTTATATTCAGTTATGTAGAACTGAAATGTAGAGATTATCTACAATTATAGCATTATCTTCAAAAGAATCCATAGATGGTGGCATTTCTGTTAAGAAGGGCAATTAATGCATTTTGAATTGAATAGGTATGTAAGAATTGTGATTTATTTTTCTTTTTAAACTGTGAAGAAGTTTCCATTTTGCTTTAATTTATAAATAAATATTTGATAACAGAAAAAAATATTTTCACAGGACAAGCGTCTATCTTCTGTGAAGATTCTGTTCATCCTAATGGCAAATATGTCTACTGCAGGATAAAAATCTAAATTCCTAATCATAGGCTAGAAGTTATTTTTAGGATGTAATCTACATCTACACATCTGCTCACATCTCTTATAATCCCCCATTTCAGAAGCAGAATAACCCAGTAGCTACTTTCCCAGCTCTGGAGGCAAGCTACCTGGGGTTCAATCCCAGGTCCACCACCAGTCTTGGATGCTTCACTTAGTTTCTTTAAGCTTCAAGTTCCCCATCAGTAAAATAGGGATAGTAAATGTTAACTAATTCCTAGAGTTGTGATGGAGAGAAATAAAATGATCCACACAAAACATTTAGCAAACTACCCAGTAGAAAGTAAGTTTTGGGTTATTGCTATTTGAGTTAACTTTGGTTTATTATCCAACTACTTGCAGTTCCCCAACCTCTCCAAAATATACTCTCCCATGCATTTGTGTGTTTGAATATCAAGTTCTTATGTGTAAAATACTTTCCCTAACTTATTCACCTTTCCCTACTTACCTTTCAGGTCTCAGCCCAAATGCTGCTTTCTCTAAGAAGTTGTCTGTGACTTGGCAATTCAGACTAAGGAGTAACCCCTCTGAAGTCTTAACTTCATATTGTACATATTTTGACTTTGATAACATTAGACTCCACTGGTTTGCTCAAAAATCTGACTCCTTCTGGATTATAAATAACTTGAAGTCAGAAACATGAATTTCACTTTTGTATCACTAGTGCCTAACACATAGTTATCACTCAATAAAGATCTATTGACTACGTGCATTAATGATTTAAGTTTTTATTTGATTATTTGTTTTTAAGTAAGATTCAACCCTGGAAATACATCTACTTGTATTGTAACTATTTGAAGGTCAAATGATTATTTAGATGTTTGGTGTGCAATTTTTTTAGTATCCTTCATTAAGTGGAAACAATTTCCCCTCAACCTGATGTTTTCTTTTATGTGAAGCAAGCCCTACTTGCGCGAATTCTTGGCCTCTCCACTTTTCTTTTATTCCTCCTCACATATGAGTTCTTAATCAGATGGAAGAGCGTGTAATAAATACTGGTGCTGCTAAGCCAAGTCCTTTTCTGTCTCTTTCAAGAGTAGACCCACCCACAAAGGGTACAGATTCTCAGTTGCTATGGTCAAATAGTCAAGTTGGCTCCAAAGATCTGTTTTCATAATGGAAGGTTTTGACTGCTCAAAATTCTAGCTGATTTTGAATTTCAATATAAGGAAAACTGATTCAGATTCAGGCATAAACCACAGTGGCCAATGACAGTAACAGTAATAATAAAGCTGATATTTTTATTTCCCTTTTGCTTTCCTCTTTTGTCTTTTTTTTTTTCAACTGGTATAGAATTGTAGTTGCAATAATGAATCTCTTTACCAGACTCTTGAAACTCCACACATCTTTCAAACTTAATTATGTTTACACTATGACATAAATTGAAATGTAATTCCCATCATAATTATCATGCCTGTAACAATAAATCCATGTATCTCAAGGAATCTTGGATGTATATAAGAATCTGGACATGGAAGATGTTCACTATGGTTATGAAAAAATTAAACCAAACTTTTTAATCTGTTGTGACACCAAGGAGAAACACAGTCTCCCTCATCAATAAAAATCACTATGGTGGTACTCAAGTAATTTGTAGGAAAGAGGAAAGACAAAATTCAGTCATCTAAATGGTATCTTATTGAAATCTTCAGATTCTTCCAGCAATCCTCTTGCTGACAAATTTTACTTCCACAGATTCTAGCATGCTATCTAGTGTGAATTTCATATTTATGCATGTTTTATGGATCCACTTATTCCACTTTCTATTGAAAATAAGCTTTTAATGAATAAAATGTTATTTTTTCCACCTTATTAAATAAAACATTAACATAGTGAAAAATAAGTTGAAGTTGAAGTGTCAGATTGTATCTATTTGCTAATCATACATGTTTGTAAGTGACAGAGGTAGTTTGCATTTTCATTTGATAACATTTTAAGAGTATAAAACATAAGAAATTAAACAAATGATAGTCAGTCATATTAAGGTATATTTTCAAGGGGAGTGGAGAAAATATTTTCTCATTGCTATATAATTACAGGTCTAAGGTTTCAGTAAGGAACTATCCCAGGGTATCAACTTTTATTTGGCACTTTACATTTTCATATAAGTTTTCTGTATTTCAGTTACTTTTCAGTTTATTTTATCTGGAAAAGTATGAGCCAGCCATACATGGCACATTATTATTCATTTCTTTAGTCAATTTTTTACATTCATTTTTTACTCATGAGGGCTGTTAGTTCAAAATTTTTACAGCTATCCATTAACATTTCATATATAAAGTATTTTTTTCCTAAATCTAGAGCAGGTAATACAACTGATGAAATATTTGTAAATTTGTAAAGCATATAGAATTACTAAAAATATATTGGGTGACATTTCTACAAGGTATTGTCCTACATCCTGTGAAATTCCATGAGCCAAGGACAAAATATTTACAACCCATCCAAATTTTCTCAGTACCCTCAAAAACGTTATTAACTCATCCAGTTAAGCAAGGTGGTATAGAGACATCTTTACAGTAATCAGTATGCTACTTCACTATATGTTAATGATTTCTGTCCTTCATGCTGTGTGTGTAACCAGACAATGTCTTTGCATTGAATAAAAAGTCTTGAACATCTCTCTTTCTTGCTCACAGTCTTTCTATGTATATTCCTATCCACAAAATGTATGTAGCATCTGTTGTGTTTTTTTTTTTGGTTGTGTCAGATTTTAAAACTTCAGTAAAAATGTTATTGCAATTAGCTTAGTATTTATTATAGTACATTCTCAATCTACTGTCAAAAAGTACAGCAATCATGGTCATGTGAAATTTTTAAATTGAAGTATACTTGATTTATAATATTATATTAGTTTCAGGTGTACAGCATTATGATTCAATATTTTTATAGATTATACACCATTTAAAGGTATTAAAAATATTAACTCTATGCCCTGTGCTGTACAATATATCCTTGTAGCCTATTTATTTTATACATAGTAGTTGGTGCCTCTTAATCCCTTGCCTTTATTTTGCCCCTCCCCCCTTTCCTCTCCCCACTAGTAACACTAGTTTGTTCTATTTGTGGGTCTATTTCTGTTTTGTCATATTCATTTCTTTGTTTCATATTTTAGGTTCCACATATAAGGGATAACATACTGTATCTGTACTTACCTGTCTGACTTATTTCACTAAGCATAATACCCTCTAGGGTCCATCCATGTTTGCTGCAAATGGAAGCATATCATTCTTTTTTTATGGCTGAACAATGGTTATATATATATTATATAAGTCACATCTTCTTTATCTAGTCATTTGTGATGGCCACTTAGGTTGCTTTCGTTACTTAGCTATTGTAAATAATGCTGCTATGAATATTGGGGTGTAAGTAATTTTTCAAATTAGTGTTTTTGTTTTTTTGGGGTTATATATCCAGCAGTGGAATTGCTGGATCATATGTTAGTTCTATTTTTAGTTTTTTGAGGAATCTCCATACTGTTACCCATAGTGGTTATACCAATTTACATTCTCATGAACAATGTACTAGAGTTCCTTTTCTCCACATCCTCGTGAACATTTGTTACTTGTAAATGAGCCATGCTGACAGGTGTGAGGTAATATCTCAGTTTGGTTTTGATTTACATTTCTCTGATGATTAGTGATGCTGAGCATCTTTTTATGTGCCTGTTGGCCATGTCTATCTCCTCTTTGGAAAAATGTCTATTCGGGTCTTCTGCTCCTTTTTTAGTTGAGTTTTTTTTTTTTATTTTTGACATTGAGTTGTATGAGCTCTTTGTATATTTTAGATATAACTCCTTATCTATCATGTGATGCAAAGATTTTTTTCCCATTCAATAGCCTAATAGGTTGTCTCTTGTTTTGTTGACGATTTCCTCTGCTGTGCAAAAGGTTTTAAGTTTGATTAGGCCCCATTTGTTTATTTTTACTTTTGTTTCCTTTGCCTTGGGAGACAGATCCAAAAAAAATATTGCTATGATTTATGGCAAAGAGTGTTCTGCCTTTGTTTCCTTCCAGGAGATCTGTGCTTTCTAGTCTTACATTTAGGTCTTTAATCCATTTTGAGTTTATTTTTGTAAATGTGAGAAAACGTTTTAATTTCACTTTTACATGTGGCTGTCCAGTTTTCCCAGCACCACTTACTGAAGAGACTGCCTTTTCTCTATTGTATATTCTAGTCTCCTTTTGTCATAGGTTAATTGATCATACATGTGAAGGTTTATGTCTAGGCTCTCTACTCCATTCCATTGATCTATGTGTCTGTTTTCATGTCAGTACCAAACTGTTTTGATTACTATAACTTGGTAGTATATTTTGAAGTCAGGGAGCATGATAACTCCAGCTCTGTTCTTTTTTTCTCAACATTGCTTTGGCTATTCAGGGTCTTTTGTAGTTCTATATAAATTTTAGAATTATTTGTTCTAGTTCTGTGAAATTTGGCAACGATATTTTGATAGGGACTGCTTTAAATCCATAGATTGCCTTGAGTAGTATGGACATTTTAACAATATCATTCAGAAATTTTAAAAAGTGTTACATTGGAAAAGGTATGACAAAAATGGTATAAACTAATCAACATTTTAAAAAATGATACTAAATGTTTAACCTACACATCACCTTTCTTGCTGTAGGAGACTTGGAAAAAAACTTAGAACTTTGAAATATCTGAATTTGTAACTGGAGGAAAAGAAGATGCCATAGACAGAAACAAGAATGTCCACTTATATCGAACAATTTCAACAAATATTTATCTAAGGATTTATGATGTGTTTGATACTGCATTTTAGGAAACTGATGCCAGATTATTCCTGAACTTATTTTTTATTATTTTGCAGAAGTGTTTGCACTGGGTTACATTGCTTGAAATTTCATCACTTAGGAATTGACCTAAGTTAACAAGAGGCTTCCATATTAATCAAGAATCTTTTGACTTCAAGTGAATGACAATTTCCTCAAACTCTCTGGGATCTACTGACACACTCATCTTTTATTCCCACATCTTTCTAGTGCACCTTCATCTATGGCAGAGATTGAAAAGCTAAAAACTATACTTCCCAGACTTCTTGGATTCTATGTGGGAAAAAAAAAATCCTCTTTTAGACACACTGATAAGAACAAGAAGATGGAAAGCAGGCAGAATCTATGTGCTATTAATGTTTGTTATTTTTTCTGATCAGCAAGATCATAAAGGAGTGGAATTTTTTCTGCACCAGTATCCCACTGTGTCCCCCTCTAGCCCTGTAGGTCTGGGTAGCAGCTGTGGCAAAATGGACAAGCCAGGCACCATATTCCAGTATGTAGTCTCCAACTTTGAAAATATTTTTTTAAAAAAGATCCTAAAGGGAGGGGCTTACTGATCCTTGTTCCTGCTCCCAGACTTTTATCTCTTGCATTGTGTTCTTGAACTAACACTGCTCCTCATTCCACACTCTAGATGTAGTCTAGGTTATAGATCCCCTGGGAGGACAACTCTTCAGTGTTCTTAAAGTCCTTTCCAGAGGCTCAGGCCCCTGGGATTTCCAATTATTTTGTAAGCATTTAATTCACTCTTTTAAATTTTTTTCCGCTTAAAATATCTTGTGGCTTCAATTTCCTGCAATGAACCTTAATCAATATATTGGCTTAAGCTACACTGGGCTGTGAAGAGAATTTACTGGCTGACATAACTGAACTACCCAGGCATACGTGTGACTGTAGACAGGACAGATCCAGGACCACATATGTGTTAACATTACCCAGTGCAGCTCTCTGTATTGCATTTTATTATCTTGGCTGAATTCTCAAGTATGGTGGGAGATAGCTGTGACAACCCAAGCTTCTCATCTTCCCAGATGTGAGTCCAGTGGTAAAGGTCATCTGCCTCCTTAGCAAACACAGCAAAAACCTCTGTGAGTACTACTGGCTTTGGTTTGGCCACATGCTCATCTCTGATCTAACCATGAAGGCCAAAGGAATTTTACAAAACAGTCTCAATTACCATATTTATTCATTACACACTACCCTTGGAATGGAAGCAACAGGAGTGAGCGCCACCCAAGAAGAATAGTGGGATTCTCCAAGGAAACTTAGATGCCCCTACCACAAGAGAGGAAAACATACTTCAAAGTCAAACAAGAAAGGTCCACTGTGTCTTTTCTTTAAAACGCAAGTATTCTGGGAGGATTGCAATTTTTGAAATCATTTATATATTAATGAAAGTTTACTTTCTTTTCAGTTTCAATAGAACATTGTTAAACTGAAATAATTAATTTTAAAATATTTATTAAATTCCCATGATGATATTGACTATATCTCTCAGATTCTGAAGAAATTGCCTGTAAGAATCTTACAAACCAATACTAAGGTAGTTGCATAATTTATTACAAGTAGAAAGACAAAGCTGTAATAACATAAGTAGAGATACTGACACTCAGAAGAAGGAAGAACTACCTCAGTTGAGGAAATAGAGGAAAACTTCATAGAAACAGTGATGTCTTCATGAAAACGCACATACCCAATTAGATTGGGTTCATAGAAATGGAAAGAGGTCAACACAGCTGTATTACAAGTGGGATGAGAAGAAGAATTTACTGAGAAGTTTACTGAGAATTTGCAAGGAAGAATTCTCTGAGAATTGTAGTAATTTCTTTATAATTCCCACTTTTATAGAGTACATAGAATGATAACATAGGAATAAAAAAAAAACCCAGGGTCTTCAGAATACTGGAGAGGATGATTGAACAAGATTTGGTGATTTGATGTTGTCTGTTTAATTTGTAATTTATTTATACCTAATTTCATTGCAGAAAGAATTTGAGATTGCTGATCTGGCAACTGATTGGATACATGAGGCAAGAACTAAATTACTGAGCTTTGGAGAATGAAAGGAGGAAATGCCACTGCAGGAATTGGACAAGTCAGGAAAGAGTTGATTTCTAGACATAATAGGAATTGACAACAGCATATTAGAGCAAATGGTTCTTGTATTTATAACTATATCCACTTATTATACTAAAAAGGCAATTTAGTTGCCTTGTGGCAGTCTTCACAAGTTGTGAAAAATGCCCTCACTGAACTTCAGGTGCAGACAAAAAGCCCAGTAACCTGAATAAGGCAAAGCATTTCTCTCCCTAAGTGGACAAACAGTAGGTAGAACGGATTTTGCTTATGTTGTAGTAGGACTCCCAAATAATCCATCTTTTGCAGCTATAATTGAAACATTGCTTTGAGCTACTCGGAGTCATGGGGCTTACATTGCATTCTGTAGGAAGTACCACACTGTCCCTCCTTTTTCTTCTCTCAAAACAAGCATAAATGACCACTTTTCATGACTTTGGACACCCTGATGACATCATGGCTGACTGTCCCTGGGAGACAGCATTGCTGTACAGTCCCAGTTTTGGACTCTCCATTTGAGAAGCAACTGTTTCAAAACAGTCAAAGCAATCTAGCAATGTTTTTTAAATGCAAATAAAATATTCTCAGTATCCTTATACCATAAATAGAAGGTAAATATCTAGACTTTGTAGATTAAAATACAAAGACAGGAAGGGAGGGTAGGAGATTTGCTCACATTAGCAGGACCACTGTAATTTGAGGCATAAATGAGATCAAGGTGCTGACTAAAGTCAATGTTCCTGCTTTGCCCACCACACTAATGCCCATGCTTTGCATGTAAGCAGCATTGGAGAAAGAATACACCTTTGCTTGCCAAATATGTAATTCCATTTGGCCGGTTTAGAATAAGTATTACACATCTAAACTCAAGTCCATAGGATCCAGATACCCCTGACTATACACTTGGTGGCTTAAGTCTCAGTTTTCTCATCTGCAAAACAGAGACAACAATAGTACCTTCTTCATAAGTACTGCTTTCAAAGCAAATGCTGGGTTAAGTGTTTGACCTATCATGCCTTCTGAAACTTATTATTCCCAAGTTCCTTTTACTGATAAAAAACATTTATTTTTTTCCCTAAAAGATAAGGTTTTAGTTTTTAATGCATTATTTGCTTGGAAATAGCATGTTTGCAGTGTTCAGGACTAGTCATTTTAGAAAGGGTAGGAAGAAGAGACTTTAGCCCTCTGTAACCATTTCAAGAGTAGTCTCTTTAACAAAAAACACCACCACTCTGTGGTTTAAATTTCTCATTATTCATTTATGCATGGTGAACTGAGAAGAATACTTCATCCCCCTTGGATCTGAAGACCAAAATGTGCTCAGCTGCAGACCAGTTATGATATTCGAGTATTTTCAAGACTGCTGAATGGGAAATGTTGAACTGTGCTTGTGTGATTAGCTTCATTGATTTCTATAGAGATGCAGTCCTTCAGTCAGTATTGTAGTTCAGTGGTTCAAGGAAGTTTACTCTTCCTTTGAAATTCACAGGAAATATCCAGTACAAAGCCTGCCTTGTAAGGGTCACAATGATGATTTACCAAAACTAGACGTCTTAGGATCATCTGTAATTTGTCCCCTTATTTGAACAGATGAGACCATCTCATAACTCAGATGTGTGTTTTCAGTCTTACCTTACTTACAGATTATACCGTGCAATTACTTGCCAAGCACTATTGATTACTTTAAAAATAAATAGGGATCCGTTACATGGGAGTCTGCACTGTTTCTTTTGTTCAGACATGTTTTACTGTCTCCTAGTTGAAATAGTGATGTCTTGGGCCTGGAAGATGATAGCTATTCACTAAAAAATATGGAGGCTTTTAACACAATGAAAAAGCTCAAGTAGAAAACTGGTAGTTAATGGATCCTCAACGGTAACAGACATGCAACTTGGTGTAGCCTTAACTTCACCTATTTTCCATCCATCCATCTAAATGTTTCTCTGGCGTCTACGATCAAAGTTTCATAGGCCAGCTGACAGAGATATTAGAATTTTAACATAATAAATGAAGGAAAGGAGATTTCCCCCTGTTTGTACTTGACTGGAGCTGTATTGGGGGTGTAATGGGGTTAATGACACAATGTCTATAATGTACCCTGAGCTTGGAAGGAAATCAGGGCAACGTTTTAAAGGCTAAATTGTTATTCTTATCTTACCTTCACGTCAGGGTGAGTCTTTCATTGCCAACTCAGGAGATATTTGGTGAATCAGTGGTACTCAGCAGCTTAGTGGTCATACTGTTCAAAATCTGAAAGATACTTCGAATTTTACAGAAGAACAACAATCAGGCTGTTCCTCAGCCTTCCAGTGTCAGAGCAAAGCTGCTCACGGAGATAACAGCAGAAGCACACTGCACTCTTCCACTTCTACTTCCGCTTCCCATGAAGACCATCCTCTAAAGCAGAATCACATCCCAGCTCATCCCTCCTGTCAGCAAGTCCAAAATCATGAAGTCAACGATCAATAGTGTGGTGAGTTATTAATAGTTCCAATACATTCTAAAATATTGTTTTCAAACATTTGCACAGATCAATGTTGAAAATACAAATTTTTTTTTCTCAGTGTTATTCTCAAAGCTCTTCTGATAAAATGTGGATTTACTTTTGTTATGGTATTAGAAATACTCACATTTTTAAAGAAAAATTCCAACCACCTCCTCTATTCTCTTGCTGGTGTTATGCTTACTCCACTTTTGCTTTTTGTAAGATAATGTTAAAAGTCTCCAAGACAGTGTTCAAGGAGCCAGTTATTGGCTCTTCTGCGCTTCTGCCCTGTGGACTGAACTCAATCTGTAGCCAACTGAACCATCCATGTAAGAATGAATGTAGAAGGATAGTCAAATGTAGCAGATTCTAGGGTTGGTGAATTCTGAGGTTTATTTTCACCTTGGTCATTGTTACAGAAGTAGTACAAAGTGTTCATTGAATTTAATCCTTCAACACTCTTTATATAGAAATCAGGAAAGGTTTCACAGACTTCTATGGGGTTCCATCAAGTTGAATAAACATAATATTATGTAAGTAGTAATTTCATAGGGGATTAGCCACTTGGAGTTTAGGACAACATCGTTCTGATTTTCCATTTAAGAATAATAAAAAGGTCCTTGATTGAACAGTGTACATTATGTTCATAGGAATATGAGTAAGTTATCTAATTTATTCAATCACTCATGCATTCAGTCAACACATATATTTGCATTCAACAAATACATTACATATTCATCTATCCTGGTAACAGAAGAGCCTTTCATTCCAAAAAGAGACTGAATTTTCATGACAAGCTTACGTTTTCTCTTTTGTCTGCTACTTCAGAGTTTAGATAATCAGAGCTAATCTATTAAAAATATTGTAATTTAAATTTTTTTTCTAATTTTTATGTGCTTTGATGTCCTAAATCTTATTTCTATCAAAAGTTGCTTTTAATTTGACTTAACTGTCTTTTTTTTTTTTCTTAAACTTGTCACAGTAATGACATATCAGAGGAGGGTTAATGTGAGTAGATACCACTAAAAATTCGCTATTTTACTTTTGAGGTTATCATTTTCAGGTCAAAAAGTTATTGATAGTATTTTGTCATGTATGTATTGCAATAGACATTAAATATGCCTACACAGAAGGCATTTGTTTGGAATCTCCTCTCATCTGCTTGAGCTGTCAAATGCAAATCTCTGCACCAGTACGTTTTTGAATGGTAATAGGAAAAATTTCTTCAAACTCTCCAATGTTAAGCCATGGCCAAAGAACAAACATCACAGCATGACCATAAATACAATGTATATATTGTTTATAAGAAAAATACTTGTTTTGATATAAGATTATATTTCACAATCTGTTGACTCTGGCAATTCTCTCCTACAAAGTCAGACAGTCCACAAGGTCTAATTCAAAGTGTCCCTTAGTTATTTCTTGTAGGTGTGAGAAATTGTCACATGTATTATAAAATCTGACTGCCACTTTGCTTCCAAATCACCTCAGGTGCCAACTGGAACTCTGCTTTCTAATTATTCTCTGATCTCTTCGGTTGGTAATCAGTACAACCCATTTGTCAAAAGATGAAAATCCTGCCACTGAATAAAGTCAAGGAAGTCAAAATATTGGCTTTCTGCCCCCCAAAAATAAAGAAACCTAATTCGTGAATGAAAAAAAAAATCAAGAAGGCATTGCAGAACGTTAGAAGAAAAATTGCTCATGGGCTTCTGCTTTGCAACTTGTCTTTTGAAGGATTTGAAAGGAAAGTGTAAATGGAGAATTAGCGAGGCTAACAGGCCTGAGTGGTGATGGCTACAAATCTTGACTGTTTTCTTACGAAGGAAATAGAATTTGATGTTTAGAAAGCTTTGCCTTTCTATGGGAAAATCAATAGAAATCATTTTACTATATGCTGCTTTGGTGAAAGGGGCTAAAATCTAGACGAAATTAAAAATGAATCAGTTTTCTTTTACAAAATTGTGGATGACACTAAGAAGCAAAGTTCATGCTATTCCTTAGCTAGGAAGTCTCTCGGAACTCTGGAATGTAAGGCTGCTCAAAAACATCTGTAATTGCCAGCAGTTAACTTATGGGAATAAAACCTTTTCTGTGTAAGTGATTAGATTCTCTGGGCTTCAAAGAGAGTGTCGGCATCTTAATTACTTGGAACATAACTACTCAGGTTAAAAACAAAAATTCAAGGTGAAAACACACAATAGAATTAAGCAGTATTATTTCAACCTTGAAATTGAAGCTTTATCTTATCACTGTATTACCCTGTAATGGAAAACTGAACTTATGTTAATCAGTATTCCTGATTACAAATAGGGAAATTGTGGGGATTTTTCAGAGCCTTACTTTTATTTTAAATGAAATGTCATGACCATGACTTAGATAGAAATATTTTGCAGAGGATAAAAGGGTTTTAAAATTCTGATAAACACAGGCCAGCTTCTGAGATTTATAACTTATTGAACTTTTTATGCATAAAACATTTAGGTTAATCATTTAAGTAAATGATTGTATTGTTCTGCTGTCACTGCCTCAGATGTGCCTTCTTGGGCTTTCTTTTCCATAAAGCACATTTAGTGATTAGCTGAGTACATTTAAATACAATTCTGTCTTGAATAAGAAAAATCTGAAGATAAAGTAGCTATAAACAACTAACTAACTAAATAAAGCTATAACAATGCAAAGGAGAGACCCAAGGCTGAGAATTGGATAGGAGAGTGGCAAGCACTGAATATTGATTCAGGACGCAGCTTCACAGTAACTGTGTCTGCATATCTTGTCGTTTGCTTCATCATTTTAACCAGACTGAAAACAAAACAAAATTTTAAAATGACATGAACATCATTATCATTTTAGTGTATTTAGCCACCACGTCATTCTAGCAACCCTCATTTCATGATGTTGACAACCCAGGCTCAGGGCAAAAAAGACAACAGAGAGTTTCTGGACCATTTCAATACACGCAAGACAACGTGGGGTCCAGATCTCTAAACCCCAGACCAGTTTTACAGCTTGTAAGGGTCTAGTTCAGACCCGAGTTCTTCCATATTACTCTGTGGCAGAAAACACGCACAGTCTGGTACAGTTCCAAGGGAGCTTAGGTGGCTCAGGTTTCAGGGAGCTCATTTCAAAGCACCTCATGCTTCTGATTCAATGTGATGTCTTAAACAGAAAGTGAAACTTGGCTCAAAATCAGATCTAGATTTGCAAATATTAACTATTATATATAAAAATAGATTAAAAAACAAATTTCTTCTGTATAGCTATATTCAATATCTTGTAATAACCTTTAATAAAAAAGAATATGAAAACAAATATATGTGTGTGTATATACACACACACACATATACATATACACACACATATATATATATATATATATATATATATATATATATATATACACACACACACACATATATGACTGGGACATTGTGCTGTACACCAGAAAGACTGACACATTGTAACTGACTGTACTTAAAAAAAAAAAAAGAAGAAGAAGAAGGTGGTCCAGGATACCTAGCTGCACCTTTGAGATGGCTCCCCTCATAACCTCTGTTGCTGTTCATATTCTCTGGCTAAACACTCAGCATTTGCAAATATCAATATCTTTCATTGTTTTCACCTGAATTAGAGTAAGATTAATTCAAACTGAAGAGACACTAGAGCAGGAGAATTATAAGAGGAATGCACCAAGGACCAAAGTTCCTGAGGATTAAAAATAGAATTATTGTAAATCTATGAATACAGAAGACAAAGGAAAATAGGTTTAAACCAAAATCATGATCTGCCTTCGGCTTTTAAAAATCATTTTTTTAACCAGCATATTAATTATTTCCAACATAAAAAGAATGAAAAATAATTCTTACATATTGGAAGTGTTGGAAAAGCATTAAAATGCTCCATTCTCCCTTTGTTTATAGACAAAATGCATAAAGTGAAAAGTGCTGACAAAGGGATTTTATGGGGCTCAATACTCTGAATTAGATTCTACTCAAAAGCATTCTAGCTTTTTGGCAGGAGCCCTACTTCCAAAGACAAAAGGTCCTATTTTTTTCTTGTGGAAATTCTCTATTCTTTTCTGACTTTTTACCTTGTTGCCCATCTCCCTTGCTGGTGATTTTGGGTTAGTTATGCAGCTTAATTCGATCATGCTTAGCACAGTGAGAGATCGGACTAACCTGGTGTTCTCCTTTTGGATCATTTACTGCAAAATGTTCTAGATCCTACTAAATTGCATGATTCCTCTGACAATAGCACACACGGGAAGCATCTTTTGCCATGTCTTTAAACTTCCTTTGAAATATTGGAAAGTGAAAGCACATGGGTCGGGAGGCCCATTGTTTTCTATGATGTAATTAGCTCTCAGTCTTGTGACCTGTTGTTAAATATGCTTTGGATAAGCCAGGTGTATATACACACAAAGAATAACCTTTTCTTCTGGTAAAACAAACAAACAAACCTCTTAAGACAAAGTCTAATCATGTTTTTAATATGCTACATTTTATCTGTTAGATGACTGAACTTACCCTAAAGTTCTTTCTGTATAATAGGCACAGTATATTGACATAAGTAGTTTCTTTGGCAAATGCATGGATATTTGAGTTGCTGAATTTTTGTTTTTTATGTTTGTGATGTGTTTGGTGCTTATGGTGTGTATATGTATGTATGTTCTGTCTCCCCACCGAACATACATTTGACAGTTCTTGAGAATTGTTTCTACTTGGTGTATAACATGTTTTCACGCAGTTTTATGCCAATGTAACTCCTCAGAAATCATTGTTAGCTCAGCATGGACCAAGATACACATGTTCCAGGCATGCTCTTCAGTACTGTACATATTTTAACTCAGTGATTCCTTGTAACAAACTTGCGAAGTAAACATTATCTCCCCATGGTAGAGATGACGAAATAGTGGATTACAGAGCCTTCCCTAGGTCACAGAGCTAGCAAGTGAAGGGGCCAGGATTTGATCTCAGGCAGTCTGATTCCAGTATCTGGTTTCTTAACCTCTGATCTATCCTACCTTGTGAGATTTTTGTGGGAATAAATGAAATAACATGTATAAGCCATTTAGCAATGTGCAAAGCCATAACTTTTAAATACTCTCTGATAACCTGATGAACTGAGAAATTTGCAAAAGAGGAGTTTACTTGAAAGTGTAACTTGACGGATGACATAGAGGAATAGGCAATGAAAAGCTGTTTGATTTTTTTTTTAAGATTCAAAGAACACTTACCTGAACTTCACTCCCCTTCTCTGGATGTGAAATTCTTCTTCCCTCTCAGAGTACCTTAATTCGATTCCAAACCAGATTCATGTTTTATTCTCCAGATTATTCTATTGAGAGTTTTAAAGATAAAATTGAGGTAAGGTCATTCCTTAGAAATAGTAGAGCTGGGATAGATAGCTTTTACCCTAGATTTCCCACAACATATACACAGGGATCTTTTTGTCATTTATATTCTTAATCAGCAATGTTTATTCATTCAGTAAACATTTATTCATTAAGTGAATCAGCATAAGCACCTACCATATACCAGACAGTACAAAGCCCTGAGAATACAAAGACAATTTACTTGTATTGCATCACTATGGGGACATTTGTATTTCCTACTTCCCGGAATCTTCTTTTTCCTTTGGGCAAGATTCCCTCAGTTTAGTTCAGGGAAAACATGTCCTATTCCTCACTTTTAACTTGTGAGCTTCAGGAGAAGCTGCATCATTTCCTTGCTTCCATTACATAGCATCCCCCTGGCTAAAATGATTCTCTAGAAATTGGTAGATGAATTAATCTAACCAACTAAATTGATCCTTAAGATTTTGCCAAGAATTCTGGGACAAAGATATGGGTTCTCCCACACTAGGTGGTATCATGGAAACATGAAGTCTTCAAAGTTTTCAGAAAACAAAAAATTTGCATCTTGAAGACAACTAATCTCAGGATGAAGCCAACTCTATATGTGCCAGTGTTCAGGTGGGAAAAAAGTCACAATAAAAACAATGGCTCATGCTGTCATTATACTGCTGTAGGAGGCCATTGCTGAAACTCCCTCCTTCAATTTTTTTAGTTGTATGTGAATCAGTAAATCCCTTTTTATTATTTAAACCAGTTGAATGTGGATGTTATTGCTTAGAGTAACAGATTTCTAATTGCTATAACTTCCTAAAGTGAACATGATACAGTTTTTCTCTTTGTGGGGTGGGGGTGGGAAGGGATAAACTGGGAGTTCAAGGTTTGCAGACACTGCGTGGTACATATAAAATGTATAAACAAGTTTATACTGTACAGCACAGGGAAATATATTCAATAGCTTGTAGCAGCTTACAGTGAAAAAGATTATGAAAATGAATATGTGTATGTTCATGTATGACTGAAGAATTGTGCTGTACGCCAGAAATTGACACAACATTGTGAACCAACTATACCTCAATAAAAAAAATAAAAAATAAAGTTTTTATCTTTGATAATCATGAGAATGCACTGGCAAAGCGAGTTGTTCTTTGTCCCAGGTGTTCCTGGCATAGATTTTAAGCTCCCTGGAACTTCTTGCTACTCAGCTATTCAGCCAAAAAGGGTTTGTTAGCTGATTTGCCAATGTTTTGATTTGTTTTTTATTTTATTTTGTTTTGTTTCATTGTTTATTATGTTGTTATGTTTTCTGGTATGATTGCCGGGAAGAAATTCAAGAATTGGGTAAATGTCTAAGCATCTTTATAACTTGTTTTATAATTTTTATAACTTATTTATAATAGTTCAACCAGACATAGCACTTTTGATAACTGGAGACGGAATAATAAAAAATCTCTGGACAGATGTCTTTGAAGGTATCTTTAAAAACAAGGCACTATATCTGCTCTTGTCAAAATGTCCTAGAAAACACTGAGTATGTTAAGAAGAACAGTGACCAGAGTGGGGGGGGGAGGAATATTACTTCTCTAATCCTCCTGGCTTGTTCAGCTTTTCTTCCCCTCATTTGCTCTACCCACCTTCACCAAACCTCTTGCTCTTCCTGGAAACTACCTGGCATGTTCCCACCTCTGGGCTTTTGCACTGACCCTTCCTTTTATCTAGTAAACAGCTAGCTCACTGATGCTCTTAGTTTTTGTTCCTTTAGATAGTCACATGATTCTCTCCCTAACCTTTAAAGCCTTTATTCCAATATCTCTTTTCTATGAATCTTCCCGTGCTACTCCACTTAAAATTGTAAACACTCTCCTACGAGCCAGCAATCTCTACTCCTGCCATGCTTTACATTCTCTATAGCATTTCTCACCATTTAACACACTATGTGCCGTAGTTCTTTGTCTAGTGTCTCTCTGCACCCACTAGAATGTAACCTTCATGAGGGCAAAGTTTTTTTTGTTTTGCTGCATCCCCAATGCCTACAAGAGTCCCTGGCAATTACTAGCTGATAAATACAAGTTTACTGAATGTAAAAATCTGCCCTTGTACTAAAACTGAATCATTTGTATTCCTGGATGTCACACTCCAAGAAAGTCTCTAAAAAGCATAAAAATTGAGACGACAGATGAAGTTACATGTGAGAGGAGATGAAAATAATTAAGACTGAGAGGGACTGTGATTGAAATGTGAAACACTAGAACAAGGAAATATACCTGGACTTTGGGGAAAAAATGCATTATGTGACATGGGTAAGGAATCAAGACTTTAGACAACAGACTGTAACATATTATGAGAAAGTGTCTGAAAGCTGTAACTCCTGTGTGAATAAAAACCAGATTAATGGAGGAACATCTGAACATTTGCAGCTGCCTCAACCTTTCCCTCAGTGAGCCAGGAGCCCTCAAGGAGAAACGATTGCACACCCCTTACTTGATAGATGGGTCAGAGGAGAAGTGACATTTGGATTAGCCCCACTTTTAGATAGAAAATCATAGGACAGAATTCAAAGGGAAGTTTCCAGTTCCTGTCTTCAGAAGAGAGTTAAGGAGCCACCACAAAGGGACTAAGTCTGTTAAGCACTTTGTAAACGTCTGTAACCTTTATCATTTACCCACGTTTGTTATTTTTAATCTCTTCAATATTTTCCCCAGAGGAATTAGCAGTAAAACTCTTAAAACAAAAGAAGTCTGTGTGATTCTGTCAAAGGTAAGTAAATAAAGGGTCAAACTGGCCAGACTTCACAAGCCTCTGCCTTTCTTCTGGGTCGATACCAAAACCCCAAAAGATGGAGTGGGTGACAGCGCTTATTGAAGAGAGGAAGACTGACAGAGGAATCTGTCCACCTTGCAGCAAGGAAGGAAGGAAGGAGAGCCCAGTATGAGATAGGCGTCCTGGCTGTGCTGTGGAAACCTTTGAGCTTCCCAATAATTAAAATGTCATCACCTTTAAAAGATAGTTTATGGCTAAATGGGTTCAAAAACCATTTTAAATACATTTGCAGAGTAACTAATTTATAAATGAATATTTTAAGCAAATGAGGAATGTTTGGGATTCCTTTTGGAGTGAGATGTTATGCCAAGCATCTCTAAAAGCCTGAAAATACACCTTGATGAGCATCAGAGGCCAAATCATAGACATGATTCACTGGTTTCACCAAGTAGGACACACATGACCTTCTATGATTATGCTGAATAACTAGTTTTAAGTGAATATGCCTATGGAAATCTAAGCTAGTAGATCCCTTGATAGAAGGAAGTATTTCTAAATACGGGAAAATATCAAATGCATTTGATAATGAAGTAAAACTTTGCATCTTACCTCTGACAATGTTCAGAAAGACATACCACACCACAGTGTCTGCAAATGTCATCACTACCTCTTGCCAAGTTTACTAAATGCATAAATAATGATGTGTCTGTATGCAATTGTTTTCAACCTATGCCCTAATATTTAACAAGTGCACAGTACTTAATTATATAACCTCCAAAGATAACCTCCTTTAATGTTTTCATTTCTCTCCCATTAATAGACAGATGATTCTGAGTCTGTTGATGGTACATGACTGGCTTGTGTTCTATCTCCTGACATTTGATTCTTGATAATAAACTGAAGATGACCAACAGTCTGCAGGTCAGAACTTTGCTCCCATCTAAGCTTATCAGTAAACAGCTGTGTCTACTGACTTCCTAGATGAAAAATACCAAAGAAAGCTAGGATAGCAAGAAATGAAGTGAATAAACAGGTCTCCCTCAGACCTGTTGTTTCATTTTGGGATAAGTCCTCCATATAGTGATGAGATGTCTCGGATGGCTGGCCAGACACATTCCTTGGATGATGAGACAGGTCCCCAACAATAGGGAAGTGTTCTGTCAATCCCCGAGTGCGGTAACCATATACACATGCAAACATTCCATCCTCAAGAGAGGATTTCTGGTAAAATAATTTGGCTCACTCTCCCAATTCAAACAACTGCAGATACATTCCAATGTGTCATTTTCAATAAAGACAGGTGGCCTGCTGATTCTTCATACCGGAACTCTGCTCTGTGCTGTGAATACAATGTAAGCTGCAGTTTCACCACACATGTATATAAAGTATTTATGGTGACATAAATCGGAGGCTTCTTCAACTGGCTTTATTTATATCAAGCATTCTATCCTCTACACACTTTATAGAGTTATAGGGTAGCACCTCTTTTTTTCCTAGAGTATTAAAATTTTAGCCAGCTACTGTCATGAGTGTTACAAACTTCCTTGCCAGCAACTGAATTAAGAGTCAGCATTAATATACAGATAAACTGTGCTGTGTTCCCATTCCAAGCCTAAATGACTCACTGTATTCTTTTCATGTTTGCCATTTCATGTGTACCACCTGTACACCCATCTTGACGTTCTTACCATAATAACCCTATGCTTTTGGAGAAAGCTTTCAGAAAGCCAAGTAGATATAGTCAATAAAGTAGAGAGGAGCTGTATGAGAAGCATTCAAAGTAGATAGTTCTGAAGCTCTGATGCCCTCACTTCTGGTTACTAATCACTCTAGTGGCACCAAGTTTCTCTTCCATGTGGTCAGTTCAACATTCACCTTGCCAGTGGATGAAGCTCACTAGCTGAACAACACAAAAAGGATTATAATCCTGACCCTTTGGCTTGGTATTAAGAGTTTATTGCTGGACTAACAGAAATAGTGCTGCCATAGAGAGGCTTGGTCCCAGGGCCCATCTGCTGAGGTCAGTAATTATTTGCAAGCCTACACGGATGTGATAGAAGGTGACGCACGAAAATGGTCTCACTTTTTAAAGTCTGTAAATATTTGTTCCAACTTTAAAGCTAAAGCCATGTTTTCAGGTTCTTCATACCGCTGTGTATTCCTGAATGTGCTCACATACAGCTTTGTCTCTCTTTCCTATATTCTAGCCTGTAGGAAACATCTGGAGGTCCTTACTAGACCTTCCTGTACTTATTGTGAACTCTCAGGATGGGGATTATGATTAAGAAATTCTACTAGAAATATGTAATTTACATAAACAGACCTCTTATTGAGAGGTCTTAAATGGGGAGAGGGTGGCACAAATTTAATTTTTTTTCTCAAGCACTGCTATTTCTCATGCTGTATTAAATTTTAATGCTTCAATCCTTAATGAGAGTAGGAGATTTCTCAAATCTCTGGACGCTTTTGACAATTAAAATTCAGTTCAAGTTGGTTCGAAGCTTCAGTCGTGTATCTGCTTTGTAGAGCTCTTCTGCCAGCAGAGGCTGAGCTCCTGGGCCTGAGGAACGGGACTGGAGAGAGAAGCAGCCCTTGCACTCCACACACCTCCCTTCTGCCTCCACGTATGACGTTGGACTAGGGAAGAGAGCAGAGGGGAAGAGGGCAAACATCTGGTTTTGCAACAGGGCAAGAGCGCTGTAGTTCCTTCGTTCAGCTCTGAGTGGCAGTGCCTTCTGCATCGCCACTGTCCGAATGTTGACCTTCCTGGGATGTGAGTGTGCTCTGTGGGCAGCCCAGTGAAATGTCCTCAATACTGGGCTCAGCTTCAAGCTCAAGTTCAACTCAACTCCTCAACAGGAGTAAATAGCGTCTCCACATCCAGTATGGGGTGGCCTATCTAAGGCGAGGGACCAGCAATGCTCCCTTAGCTCAGTTAGCTTTCATGGTTCCAGATGCAAAGGAAATTCAAGTATCAGTACCTTTGCCAATCAGACGTTGGTAGTGCAAGCTGAGTTGGAATGACAAGTTGCCTAGCATCTTTTCTTTTCAGCTTTGACTTTGAGGTAAAAATCAGATTTAATATCCTACAATATTTAAGTCTAAAAAATGCATGAGACACTATGTAAAGTAGCACCAAATTGCCTTGTGTAAATGACAGCTCCACAATTTAGTATCTGTGTAATCTTGACTAAGTCACAATTTCTCTGAGCCTAGGATTCCTCAAATGTAAGAGGGATAATGACAGTCCCTACTTCAAGGTTAGCTTAAATACACAGCTATGACAGGTTAGCTATACAAACAAAAAAAATGTTTTTTAAATCCAGATATCTGTTTATGCATTAAAATTAAAACTCCAGCATATAAAAAGGAGCAAAATTTTATTTCTGAAATGGTTTCATATCTAGACCTTCTATACCAAAGCTATTTGTTTCTCTCTAAATGTCTTTCAAATAGATTTTTTTAAATACTTTTCATTTTCCAGGAGAAATTGTAGTTCTGAAGATGATGTAACCATATCAGCATTTTTCTAGAACACTGAGGTTCAAGCTTTACCTAAGAATTACTCGCAAATGTATTCAAATGCATCATGCTAGACATGGCCCTCAGATATTCTGATTTAACAGAACTACAGTGGGGACCATGGATCTATGTTTTGACAACCACCTTATGCTTCCCAAGGAATCTGAAGTTGGTGATCCTCAGACCACAGTTGTAGAAACATTGTTTTAAGATGAATGCAAAACTCTCGCCAAAGGATTCTTGTGAGTGTTTGCAGCTATGTATACCATAGTTGCAAGGAATGCCTTGCACTAACAGAAAAAACATAGGGTAACCTGTGCGACATTAAAGTTGTACCTTGATAATTTATTCTGTAGTTTCAGAAATTAAGTAATATTTTCAAATAATTTTAGTATTGCATACTTATTATGCAAAGGCAATTCTATTACCAAAGCGGGGTTTCTCAGAGATAGGAGAAAACTGACCTTGAAAACAACACAGCACTGAATTATAACTGTAGCTAAAGAGAAGATGGCAAATCCCTATTTTTGTTGTCTAAATAATGGACATTTAAAAATGAAGTAAAGTCTATAAAAGCAAATGACTTTTTTCCTAAGCATACCTTCTTAGGAAAAAAATGTACTATGTTTTATCCCTAGGTTAAATAAGATGGCATATGTAAAATCACGTAATAACAGGTGCTGTGCTAATTATTTGCCTGGAAACTTTTAGACTCTTGATTTAAATTTGTGAGTTTCTTCCTCTGCCTCTGTCTGTCCTTCTCTGATTCAGAGTATTTCCCTTATACCAGAAAATCATCACCTGGAAAATCTCTTTAGCATTTTGATGCAAATAACATATTTTTTTTCTTTTTGATCTTTCTTCACCTTCCCCCTAACCCTCACCCTTAACAGCAATATCCCCCAACAGATACAATGAATGAAATAGTCCTGGTTCTAAGTGAGAAATATAGTGAAATGGTAAGTGGCAGTAAACACACCAGTGACTGTACTATTGAAATTTTTACATAGAATGATGAACTATCTAACCACTTTGTACGCAGTCAGGCAATGATACCATAAAGGAATAGGTTTTTTTTTTTTTTAAGGTAAACATCTCTTTGTCTCTGATTCAAGAGAGACCACCCCATCACCCAGATTTCTCTGCGGGGATAACATTTATAAGTGAAATTTGGCGGAGGAATCTCTCTGCTTATCCCATGTCTGTAGCAGCTTATGATTTTTGCAACTGGGCTTGTCCTCATTTGAGAGTTTTGGATCTAAACCAGAAAAATTGTGTTGTCTAGACTCAGTATGATGTCCCATAGTACCTCAAATCATTATTAGAAGCATTATGGAGAAGACAAATTTGTTCTTGGGTCTCTTCATGGACAAAGCATAATTCATTCCTGCTGAGAGCTCACCGTGTTCAGACAACCAAACAGCATGTGGGAACTGTATGTTATTCTGCCCTTTCTCAATATTTAAAAACTGATACCTATCTCTTCAAGAGGATAAGTGTTTTCCTAAGTTAAAAAAATTTCAGTTCAGGCTTGGCTGGCATTAACTCTGTTGAATTCTTCAAATACATACCAGGTTAATGAAGACTAAACCACGGTGGGATAAATTTTTTGATAAGTATCGAAGTCTTCTTTGATCCCGATAACCCACAAATGTTCGGCCTGAGTAAGTTTTCAGGGTCAGCATGCAGTGATTTTGATATTTAACCTAAGCTCTAGCCCAGAGTGGTTTATAGCACTGATGTAGATGGTATGCTTAGAACTAAGAAGCAGGAAAAATTGGAAACAGCACAAGCATATCACACACGACAGAGAAGGTACTTTCTTGTTGGGCTAAGGGTCTGCATCAGTTACTAGTGGCTTCAAGGGTGTCTCTTTGTATGTAAGTTTGTTTGAAATAAAACAAGCAAAAGCTCAGAGAACGTGTCTTCATTTTATTTTATTGACCAGATCTTGTCTGCTTTCTTTTATGAACCCAGGTCTCCCCCTTCCCGTCATGGTAAAGGCTCCGACTCTGAGCAGAGACCATGTCTTTCTCTCATCCCAACAAAGATTAAATGAGATAGTATGGAGGTGTATAGACAGATATACACTGGAAACTACTACCATCTCTTTCATTGCTTAAGTAATCATAAATAGAACCCCTCAATAAATGTATTGTAAACTCAACGTTCCTCAATTTTCCCTGATTTGGAAGAAGTCCTATCCCTAATTTGTAGGACTCAGTGGCCCTTAGGATCAAAGAGAAGAAGAGAAGCGTGTCAACAGAATTTATGTACAATATGTATGTAACTTATCCCGTGATTCCATTTGGATACCTTGAGAAATCGGGGTAACCCCTTTGGAGGGGTTATGGGCTAAAAGGGAACATGAGGAGGCTTCTGGCTGCTGAGCATTTTGTTTTATTTGAACTTGCTGTTACTTACATGGTTGTAGTCAATGTGTAAAATGTGTTTAAGTCGTATATATATGATATGTACACTTTCTGTACCCCTGTACTTAACTTAAAAATAAATACATACATATATATATATATATATATATATATAGGCCAGAATTTCTTCATCATAGCACTGCTGACATTTTGGGCCTCATGATTCCTTGTTCTAGGGTGTTGCCCTGTGCATTACAGCATGTTTACAAGCATGTCTGACCTCTACCTATTAGATGCCAGTAATATCTCCCTTTCCCAGTTGTGACAATCAAAAACGTCTCCAGAATGGCCAAGTCTCCTAGGAAACAAAATCTGGAGAACCTCTGATGAAATCTATCACTGCAAAAGTCTATGAGTCAGATGTTGAGAATAAATAATTCCTTAAGATAAGATTATTACATCATAGCAATGAGTAATTATCAGACTTGGAGAAACATATGTAGGTTGGCTTTACTTGAAATTCATGCTGCCTTCAAAATCATTCAAGTTTATTACAGTTTTGATACACCATGTTTCCCACTGCTTAACGTTCATGCATAGCTTCTATAAATCAAACACAGCCAATTCAAAAATGCTTTTGACAACTGATTGATTGATTAATCTCAGTTTTGAGCAGAATAATTGGCAAGAAAAGGGAACCCATTATAGAACTACATTATTTATAGAAACAAGAGGGCTCAAAATTACCAGCAAGACAAATATACTAGGGCATTCTCAGTTTTAAAAACAGAGCCTTTCTTTACAAATGGCTATTGAAGCAGACAAGTAAGTAATTGAAAAGAATGAAAGTCGCCAAATCTCTAGGCGTGAAGAATTACTAATACAAGTTCAGATTGTTCACAACAACTGATAAAATTAGTAGTAACTGGGTTATTACAGAGACAAGCCAAACAAGATAGTCTGAGATAAAATGCTGTGGATAAAGATTCAAACAAAAAGGTGTTTAAAAAAATGAACATTAACAATCTAGACAAACACTTTAAAAGGCTGCAGCACCAAACACACAAACACCACCAAATCTTGATAACTCTTATTTGGACAAAATGTTTTCTGTTTAAAGGGCATCCAACATGGTTTTGTTTTACTTTTATTTTGTTTTCTTGTTTGTTGCTGTGTGTAGTTTTTTAAGATGACTTATGGCTTGAAAAGAAAAATAATGCCATCTGAATTCAATGTTTTACCAAGAAGTGTTTATCAGTGTTTCATTCTGTGCTCAGAATAAATGCTTTCCTTTTTTCCTGAAGCCAGATTTGGATCACTCACTTGAGCTGGGCCTGGGGGAGAAACCCAGCGTGTATGATGAGCTGATTAATTACCAGAAATCAAATGCCTTGCAGTCAGGAGCTCTGTGCTTGAACGCAAGCACCAGGACTAGAGGAATGGTGAGATCGCATGCATGCCTGGACAGACAGGAACACCTCAGGGATTAAGTTTCACTGTGGCCTGAAACAAAGGACTTAAGAATGATTGTTTATCCTTGGCAGGGTGACCTGTGCAATCTTGTTTTTTTCCACAAGAGTTTTCAGCATATGACTTTTAAAGTCAAAGAATCCCTATTAAATCAGCCTCAAGGTTCTGTCATCTTAAAAATATATGTATCTGCCTGATTTTCTCATTGCTTTCCCAGCCCTTTTCACACTCCTTGAAACTTAGGTAATAATTCATAATTAAAGGTTAGGATATGTCTTGTTTCAAGTCTTGTGTGCATAAATAGAACCCTTTGCAGCTGTCTCTTAGAAAGAGCTCCTCATTTAAAGTGGCATGTGTGTCTACCAGGGAGAGATAAACAGGGACAGAATAATATGAAATGTTGGGGACAATATACTGCCAACCTCTGAAACCTTGAAAGCCATTAATAATCATAGATGGGCAAGATCTGCCTGCTGACAAACTTTTCTTGTCTTCGAGATCACAGAAATATGCAACTTATTCCCTCAATTCACTATATAGTTCCTTTCTTTTCCATACCTAATATCCATAAAACCCCCATTAAAATCCCAGATCCATTTGTATAAGAGGACTAAGGTCAAAGGGTCCAGTACTGAATTACAACATAAGAGAGTTTGTCTAGTTTTAGTTGCTGTGTTTTTAACTTTTTTGTTGTGGAGATCATTTGTTCCCCCAAGACATTGCTCATGCAATTTACTCTCTGCCTCCAGAGAAGCATCCAGGGACCCAGAGCTGCAATGCGGCTATGCTGCGTCCTGTGGCCACTCATTTCTCAGAAAGCTGTGTTGTACCCTTAGACTGTAGATCCCAGCCTTTCTACTTCAAGTCGCTGAAATACCTGAGCCCTTCTCTTAAACAGGCAGATTTTCTTTTAATCAAAATGATTGATTCAAAAGAGCATTAGGCTGAACTATTTCTAAATCACCCCAGTTTGTCTGCCTAGAAAACAGGTGGATTGTGAGCTCTGAAAGTAAAACACAAAAACACTCTTACTAATAGTAATTGACTTTGTTCTCAGGTTGCCTTGGAAAGCTCTTTAGCACAAAGCTGGTGGAGAAAGTGAGATAAGTTTCCCGAATTTGGGGGAAGGGGGATAGGTCAAATCTGTACTATAAATATTTTAAGATTAACCAGTGGCATAAGTGGGATCCATGTTTAAAAGCTACAAATAAGAGAAGCGCCAATGGGAGAAAAGATGGGATGGAAATCCTTAAAGATGCATGTGGAATTTGTCCACTCTTGTTGTCCAGCGAGTGTTGTGTTTAGGAATTCCCATCTCCTCCTAACCCATCAGCTCTGCACTGCCTGGCCAGTGGGTGGAGGAAGGCCCTTGAGCCTGGAAGTTAAGAATCCGATCACCCTTGTGTGGCAGGGCACCTATTAAAACCCAGCTGCTATCTGGGTTGGTGATCTTTTGTTTCCAATTAGAAAATTGTTCATCCCTACTAGGCATAAATATAAAGACTAAAAACATATACAAGTATGTGAATTGCAGAGGAACACAACAGAGAGAACTAAGTTGATTGAAAAACACGAACATGGAAAAACTAGAAAATAACCATAAAAATCACAATGACCTGAAAGTTTATCTATAGAACTAAAAATAAGGAAAATCAAGCCATTTTTAAAACATTAAATGAAATTTGTTTTCATAACTCATACACCTTTTTCCTTCTGCCAGCTTTTTACTTTTTTTTTTTTTCATGTACAGATTTCAGGCCTGCTTTACTCCTAGCCTAACCTATCCTACCCTTCCTTCTCCAGTGATTTACTGAAATGTTCCTCTGTTTGCTGGGAGAATATGATGATGAAAAGGCAATCAGTACCTATCCTCAAGAAGGTCAGACCCACACTTGCAATGCCAATTTTCCATTCCTGTGCACGAAACCACCCCACTCTTAAATTATAATTATGCCCCCTGTTTATCTTTTCTCCATATTTTCTTTATTTTACCTCCTGATTTTTTCAATTACCTAGAATGCATTTTATGGATATTAAATATTTATGGAGTTCTATATATTTATCTGTGGTGTTGCAATTTGTTGGTAAGTTAAAGGGGATTTGTTGAATATCTTGCAAGAAAAATACATGTTTAGTGATTTTTAACAAAATTATTTTCAAAGCTACTCTCCTTATTGGACAAGTGGTAATTATTTAGGGATGATCTCTAACCCTGCTCTTCTTTGATATGACGATATTTTGGAGAAGTATAAGACATGAATTTTTTTTACAAAACTACATTTCAGTCTGAAATACATTGTATGATTTCCCCCTTTTGGGCAGAAAATTTACGCTTCTAATTATGTTTACCTTAGGCTAATATTAAAATTGGTTTGCATTCCTTGACATAAAAACTGCCTTGGGGAGAGGGCACAGAAAGAGGGACTTGACCCAGAAAGATGCAGACAAGGGAGAAGTCTGCCCAGGGGTGCAGATTTAACCTAGATAGTACAGAAAGTGGATAAGCCACAAACATATAACCAAGAGGCACTTGTCTCTAAAAAGTGAACTAGAAACCTTATTAAAACTTTTCTTTCTTGCTAATTTTTCCTGTTTTTTAATTAATTATCCTATTCTGATAAAAATCACACCAAAGAACTATTTCTTATTCTCATCTTTTTATTTTACCTTTTTTTTTAATTCTTTAGAAGAAAAAAATTCTAATTTTTGGTAATCCAAAACAGAAATAATTCAGTTGGCCTTATTCTAGCAGGAATTTTACTTATGCTTTCTTTTTCCTTTTTCTTTTTTTGCCCCTACCCTAGATGCATTTAAACATAACTTGGATGGTATCTCTTCTTCCCTCATCATCATTAGCACTCTCTAGGAAATAATAACAATTGTAATTAAACAGTGCTTTCCTCCAGTGAGCTCCAAGTGATAGAGAGCCATTATCTCAGGTGTGGAACAGGCAGGAAATGGTAGTAGTATTCTCATTTCACAGATAGGGGCATCTATGTCGTAGAGAGGTTAAATGAATTGTCCAAGGTCACACAGCGTATCCTCTTTTAGAACCCGCTGCTTAGAGAATTGGCCACGTTGTACCATACTAGCAAAACACATCATTACTAATGACTGTGATCAATGTGAAGGTTTCCATCGAAGTCTTCCAAGTATGAGGAAATCCAATGTTAGATAAAAAGATATACAGAGAAAGAAAATATATTCTCCCTAGAATTTGAGACAAACTCAGTCATTCAATGTCAAGGCTTTTATTAGTCTCCTGTTATGTGCCAACCACTGTTTTCCTCCTGGGTCCATAACTGTGAAGACTCAGTCCTTATCTCAGAGAACTTAAAATGTGTTGAACAGAACTGGTGTCTCTAAAAGTTGCTTATATATATACGTTTGTAAGAAAGTATATCAGGCTGTATGATCATATACTGAATGGGTCCAAAATACTATTTTGAACTCAAGGACCTCCTTGAGTTCCTTGGTATATATTTCAGAACTTTCTGCTTTTCCCTTTATTGCCCAAGTCACACAGTTCACAGGTCACTGAATTTGCCTCTAACTCTTTTCTATGGGGTTCACTTTTAATATGCTAAAATATTATATTAAATGAGAACTAAATAGCAAAAGTTGTTCAAATTATATACTTAAAAAAAAGATTTTATAATCCCTATGTCAGGACTTAATGGGCTTTTATTGTAGTAGACAAATAAGCTTTAGTGTCCAGACTCTTTTGACATCGAATTTGAAGAATGAAATTTGTTTCAGTTTAAATGTCCTTCTCTCAACATCCATATTACAGGCCGAGTGTCTTCTCAATCAGTATGTTTTTATGGCCATAGTCTAATAACTTGGTTATTTAATGTATGTTGGTTATCCACATCAGTCTTCACAATGCTACTTTAAAGCTCCCTTAGTCTTCGGAGATACTCTTCCCTTCCCAGTCTCCACTCAACCACAGAGCAGCTTTCAGGAATCACTCACCCATCTCCTCGATGACGTGGCAACTCACCATCTTGGAAACTATCCCATATGCTTTCTACACAGGAATGGGAATACAGCATGTGGGAATCATTACAATTTTTTAGGTAGCTAGCAAAATCAGCACATGCCCAGGGCCTAAAAGATATCAAACGTTTTATCTAAAATTCACAAACTTCTCTTCACCATTCCACTGACTTTTAGTCTTTCAGTTGGAAAGTGAGTGCTGGCTGGTAATATTTGCTTCCAACTTTTGTTTTGCTCTACAATGATGATCATCTCCATGCATATTCTGATTCATAGGTAAAAATCCACACATTTACAGACATGTATAAAAAGGCAGATTTCTAGGCATGAGTTTTATTTATTAACTAAAAGCCATTTCTTTAAAATGCAATGTAAGATAGATTTCTACCTTAAAAAATTTTTTTTCAGCTTTTTTGAGGTATAATTGACAAATAAAATTCTGGAAGTCTTGCCGTTTATGATAACACGGACAAACCTGGAGGGCATGATACTAAACGCAGTAACCCAGACACAGAATAAATACTGCATGTCCTCACTTATACATGGGATCCTTAAAAAAAAAAAAAAGGTTAATCTTAAGTTAATAAATGAGTCCATTATCTGCCTCATTTTATTTTGAAATTATGTTTTATGTGTCTTTTCATGTATCTTGGCTTTGTTACTTCAAGATTGTAAAAGTGTGTGAACATTTACTATCTTCCAAATAGATAATAAAATTATTTTCATTATTCTAGTATTGTCATATTTTCTGGGCACAAAGGCAAAAATACAGGCAAAGAAATCTGAAAGATTTGCTTTTGAAGAAATCAAATGTTCTGAGAAAAACTGCAATGTCCATATTGCCTGCATTCTTTAGTATCCGTTATTTGTCTCTATTTTGTCTTCCCAAGTCTAATCTCTATTTACAAAAGTTAACTGTCATACTTGTATGCACTCTTCTGTCTTGTTTGGGGTCAATAATATCCTTGCTCCTTAACATTCAAAATTGAATGTTTCAGAACCTTGGGGACAACATATCTTGAAGTAAGGATTAACTCAATACCATTGTCCACAGTTCCTCTTCCATCAAAAGTGCCTTCCTTTTTTACGGTGAATATAAACTACTTAGTTATAGTAACACAGAACACTTATGTGAACTGCTTCCTTTCCTGGGGTAGTGGGGTGGGAGGTAGGGAAGGTACCTAAACTATGATAACCAAGCGGTCTTCCTTCATTGAGCATATAAAGTAATTAATCTGAAATAAAAACCTTAAAGAGAGAGAATGGGGATTAGAAGAGAATCCATGATTGTATTTACTACTGGCATTTATCTTCAGTTTTTTTTTTAATTATTACATCCTCTTTAAGAATTTGTTCTCCAAAGAAAAGAAACATAGATCATCAACAACTCTAAAATTAGTTCAAGAAATACAGTTAAAGGAAATATTCTTGTCTTTAGTTTTTGAAAAGCTGCTTTTGTTGCCAACTGTTTTATTTAAGTATGCAGATGTGGTGGAAACAAAATGAAGTATGCCCTTTTAGCTGTAGGTGCACCTTAAAAAGGTCAGGTCTATATGAACTGTCACTTTTCTGTGGTTCTAACTGTTGAAAAGGTAGCAAGAATCTTTTGTAGAATGAACTCTTCTTCTCAGACTTTCTTTTTTCACATTGTTTCTAGCACCAGTTAGCAGAGCAAAGAAGTACTAACTCATAGATTTCATTCACTAAGTAAGCTGACTAGAGTATTTATTAAGGATCAACCATGTGCCTTCACTGTTCTACAGACTGGGGATACAATGGGGAATGGGGATGCTTGAGACTATAGAGTGGCTATATGAGTGGGAATGGGAAGATGAGATGGCAAATAAAATTATTTCAAATCCTGACCACTGCTGTGGAGAAGACAGATGGTAAGATTGGAATTAGAGAGTGACTGGTTGTGGGAGAGAGGGGTCTCTTAAGAAAGGGTAGTAGGGAAAGCACATCTGAAGAGATAATACTGAACCTGACAGCTGAATAATGAGAATGAATTAGCAAGGCAAAGATCTAGGAAAAGTGTGTTCCCAATGTACGGAACCACAGGGGCAAAGACTCAGAGGTGATAACAAGTTTGGCATGTGTGAGGAAAAGAGAAATGGTAAGAAAACTGAGTAAGTACAAGATATGAAGGAAATGAGACCAAAGAGTTACTTGGAGGCCACATTAGGAGGGCCTTGAAGACTATGGTAAGAAGATAAGATTTTATTCAAACATAGACTCAAAAGCCTTTGTATGGTTTGTTTTTTTTAATTTTTTAAAACATTTTTTATTGATTTATAATCATTTTACAATGTTGAATCAAATTCCAGTGTAGGGCACAGTTTTTCAGTTATACATGAACATACATATATTCATGGTCACATTTTTTCTCTGTGAGCTACCATAAGATCTTATGTATATTTCCCTGTGCTATACAGTATAATCTTGTTTATCTATTCTACAATTTTGAAATCCCGTCTATCCCTTCCCACCCTCCACCCCCTTGGCAACCACAAGTTTGTATTCTATGTCTATGAGTCTGTTTCTGTTTTGTATTTATGCTTTGTTTTGTTTTTGTTTGTTTTTTTAGATTCCACATATGAGCAATCTCATATGGTATTTTTCTCTCTCTTTCTGGCTTCAGTTAGAATGACATTCTCCAGGAGCATCCATGTTGCTGCAAATGGCGTTATGTTGTTGGTTTTTATGGCTGAGTAGTATTCTGTTGTATAAATATACCACTTCTTCTTTATCCAGTCATCTGCTGATGGACATTTAGGCTGTCTCCATGTCTTGGCTATTGTAAATAGTGCTGCTATGAACATTGGGGTGCAGGTGTCATCCTGAAGTAGGGTTCCTTCTGGATATATGCCCAGGAGCAGGATTCCTGGGTCATACGATAAGTCTATTCCTAGTCTTTTGAGGAATCTCCATACTGTTTTCCACAGTGGCTGCACCAAACTGCATTCCCACCAGCAGTGTAGGAGGGTTCTCCTTTCTCCACAGCCTCTCCAACATTTGTCATTTTTGGATTTTTGAATGATGGCCATTCTGACTGGTGTGAGGTGATACCTCATTGTAGTTTTGATTTGCATTTCTCTGATAATTAGTGATATTGAGCATTTTTTCATGTCCCTATTGATCATTTATATGTCTTCCTTGGAGAATTGCTTGTTTAGGTCTTCTGCCCATTTTTGGATTGGGTTGTTTATTTTTTTCTTATTAAGTTGTATAAGCTGCTTATATATTCTGGAGATCAAGCCTTTGTTGGTTTCATTTGCAAAAATTTTCTCCAATTCTGTAGGTTGTCGTTTTGCTTTACTTATGGTTTCCTTTGCTGTCCAGAAGCTTGTAAGTTTCATTAGGTCCCATTTGTTTATTCTTGCTTTTATTTCTATTGCTTGAGTAGACTGTTCTGGGAGAACATTTTTGAGATGTATATCAGATGTTTTGCCTATATTTTCTTCAAGGAGGTTTATTGTGTCTTCTCTTATGTTTAAGTCTTTGATCCATTTTGAGTTGATTTTTGTGTATGGTGTAAGGGAATGTTCTAGCTTCATTGCTTTACATGCTGCTGTCCAGTTTTCCCAACACCATTTGCTGAAGAGACTGTCTTTATTCCATTGTATATTCTTGCCTCCTTTGTGGAAGATTAGTTGACCAAAAGTTTGTGGGTTCATTTCTGGGCTCTCTTTTCTGTTCCATGGTCTATATGTCTGTTTTTGTACCAGTACCATGCTGTCTTGATGACTGTAGCTCTATAGTATTGTCTGAAGTGTGGGAGAGTTATTCCTTCAACCTCTTTCTTTCTCTTCAGTAATGCTTTGGCAATTCTAGGTCTTTTGTGGTTCCATATAAATTTTATTATGATTTGTTCTAGTTTTGTGAAATATGTCCTGGGTAATTTGATAGGGATTGCATTAAATCTGTAGATTGCCTTGGGCAGAGTGACCATATTAACAATATTGATTCTTCCAATCCAAGAGCATGGGATAGCTTTCCATTTTTTAAAGTCTTCTTTAATTTCCTTCATCAATGGTTTATAGTTTTCTGTGTATAATTCTTTGCCCTCCTTGGTTATATGTATTCCTAGATATTTTATTACTTTGGGTGCTATGTTAAAGGGGATTGTTTCTTTACTTTCTTTTTCTGTTGACTCATCATTAGTGTAAAGAAACGCAACTGATTTTTGAACATTAATCTTGTAACCTGCTACCTTGCTGAATTCTTCCATCAGCTCTAGTAGTTTTTGTGTGGACCTTTTAGGGTCTTCTATATATAGTAACATGTCGTTGGCATATAGTGACACTTTTACCTCTTTTCCAATTTGGATCACTTTTATTTCTCTCTTTTGCCTGATTGCTGTGGCTAGGACTTCCAAGAATATGTTGAATAGGAGTGGTGATAGTGGGCATCCTTGTCTTGTCCCAGATTTTAGTGGGAAGATTTGAGTTTTTCACTGTTGAGTAATATGCTGACTGTAGGTTTGTCATATATAGCTTTTATTATGTTGAGATATGTTCCCTCTGTACCCACTTTGGTGAGAGTTTTTATCATAAATAGGTGTTGAATTTTATCAAATGCTTTTTCTGCATCGATTGAGATGATCATGTGGTTTTTGTTCTTTCTCTTGTTGATGTGATGTATTACATTGACTGATTTGCGTATGTTGAACCACCCTTGTGTCCCTGGGATGAACCCCACTTGGTCATGATGTATAATCATTTTAAGGGGTTGTTGGATTCTATTTGCTAATATTTTGGTGAAGATATTGGCATCTATGTTCATCAGTGATACTGGCCTTTAATTCTCTTTTTTGGTAGTGTCTTTGCCTGGTTTTGGTATCAGGGTGATGATGGCTTCATAGAATGAGTTTGGGAGTATTCCCTCCTTTTCAATCGTCTGGAAGAGTTTGAGAAAGACTGGTATGAGTTCTTCTTTGTATGTTTGGTAGAGTTCCCCAGTGAAACCATCCAGTCCTGGACTTCTATTCATAGGGAGGTTTTTATTGCTATTTCGATTTCATTTCTAGTGATTGGTTTTTTCAAGTGGTCAGTTTCTTCTTGATTCAGTCTTGGTGGACAGTATGTTTCCAGAAACTTATCCATCTCCTCTAGGTTATCCAGTTTGGTTCCATATAGTTTTTCATAATATTCTCATATGACATTCTGTATTTCTATGTTGTTTGTTGTAATTTCTCCATTTTCCTTTCTTATTTTGCTGATTTGTGCTCTTTTTTCTTCTTTGTGAGTTTGGCCAGAGATTTGTCGATTTTATTCACTTTTTCAAAAAACCAGCTTTTGGTTTGATTGATTTTTTCTATGTTTTTTTAAATCTCTATTTTATTTATTTCCTCCCTGATCTTTATAATATCCTTCCTTCTGCTGCCTTTTGGGGTTTTTTGTTTTTCTTTTTCTAGTTCTTTTAGTTGGTGGGTTAAATTGTTCATTTGAGATTGTTCTTCTGTTTTGAGGAAGGCCTGTATCACTATAAACTTCCCTCTTAGCACTGCCTTTGCTGTGTCCTGTAAATTTTGTGTGGTTGTGTTTTCATTTTCATTTGTCTCAAGGTATTTTTTAATTTCAGCTTTGATTTCCTCATTGACTTCTTAATAGCATATTGTTTAATCGCCATGTTTTCCTTTTTTCTCCTTTGTTTCTCTGTTGTTGATTTCTAGTTTCATGGCATTGTGGTCAGTAAAGATGTTGGAGATAATTTCTATCTTCTTAAAACTGTTGACGTTTCTTTTGTGCCCAAGTGCATGATCAATCCTGGAAAATGTTCCATGTGCACTTGAAAAGAAGGTATATCCTATTTTTGGGGGGTGTAATGCTCAGAAAATATCCACCTAATCTAATTTTTCTATTGTATTATTTACTCTCTCTGTTGCCTTGTTTATTTTCTGTCTGGAAGATCTGTCTAGTGATGTTAATGTGGTGTTAAAATCTCCAAGTATAACTGTATTCCCATCAATATCCCCCTTTATCTCTGTTAGTAATTGTTTTATATATTTAGGTGCTCCTATATTGGGTGCATATATATTAACGAGTGTAATATTCTCATCTTGTATCACTCCTTTATTCATTATAAAATGTCCTTCTTTATCTTTCTTTATGGCCTTTGTTTTAAAGTCTATTTTGTCTGAAATCAGTACTGCTACACCTGCTTTTTTGGCTTTTCCATTTGCATGGAATATCATTTTCCATTCTTTCACTCTCAATCTATATGTGTCCTTCTCCCTAAAGTAGGTCTCTTGTATGCAGCATATTGAAGGTTCTTGCTTTATTATCCAGTCTGCCACTCTATGTCTTTTGACTGGAGCATTTATTCCATTAACATTTACAGTAATTAATGATAGATGTGTGTTTATTGCCATTTTGAACTTTTCTTTGCAGTTGACTTGGTATTTCTTCTTTGTTCCTCTGTTCTTCCTTTTGTGGTTTGGTAATTTTCCTTTGTATTATCATAGGTTTTGTTTAGTTTTTGTGACTCCTTTGTAAGTTTTTGGCTTGTGGTTACCCTTTTCTGTAAGTCTATTAGCACATTAGTATATCTCAAACCCATCCTATCAAAAACAAAAAATTTAAAAAAGAAAGAAAGAAAAAAAAACTCTGTATTTTCTTGCTTTCCTCTCCCAATCTTAATGATTTAGATGTCTTCTTTTACAATTTCGTGTTTATTTTATTTGTAAGTCGTGAGTTATCACCTTTCCTGTTATGAATTTCTCATTTCTGTAGCATCATGCTGCTTTTCTATTTAGAGCAGATCTTTCAATATTTCTTTTAGCATGGGTTTAGTGTTGCTAAACTCTTTTAGTTTTTGCTTGTCTGTGAAGTCTTTTATCTCTCCTCCTATCCTAAAGGACAGCCTTGCTGGGTAAAGTATCCTAGGCTGCATCTTTTTTTCATTCAGGACTTTGAATATATCTTGCCACTCCCTTCTGGCCTGTAGTGTAGAGAAATCAGCTGAGAGCCTATGGGGGTTCCCTTGTAACTCACTCTTTCTTTTCTCTTGCTGCCTTTAGGATCATTTCTTTATCCTTGACTCTGGCCATCTTGATTATGATATGTCTTGGTGTGGGTCTGTTTGGGTTCTTCCTGTTTGGGACCCTTTGAACTTCTTGTACTTGGACATCTGATTCCTTCTTTAAGTTTGGGAAGTTTTCAGTCATGATTTCTTCAAAAACCTTTTCAATCTCCTTTGATCTTTCTTCCCCTTCTGGGACCCCTATTATGTGAAGATTGGCATGCTTTATGTTATCCCATAGGTCCCTTATGTTGCTTTCATTTGTTTTTATTTGTTTATCTTGCAGTTGTTCTGATTGTCCTGTTTTTCTGCTTTCTGTTGTCCTGTCTTCTAGGTCACTAATTTGTTCCTCTGCATTATCTACTCTGCTTTGCACAGCCTTTAGACCCATTCTCATCTCAGTCAATGAGTTTACCAATTCTACTTGGGAAAGCCTTTGTATGGTTTTCAGAAAAGGAGTGCTATGGTAGGGTTTATATACGTGAAATACCCATTTCTTGCTATGTGTCAATGGGACCTTAGGGAAACGAAACTAAAAGGGAGCTCAGGAAGCTACTACAATAGTCCAGATAAAGGATGACAGTCATTTGAAATTGGATGGTTGAAAATAATGAAAAGTAGTGTAGTTCGGGAAATGCTTTGAGATTAAGCCTTGGTGATGGATTGTGTATAAGAAATGAGAGAAACACAGGAATGAAGAACAGCTCCTGACATCTGGATGGATCTGAGCAGTTTGGTAAATGAAGGTCCCATTAACTGACGATGAAACCAATGTGGAAGTCTAGGTTTGAAAAGATGGGAAAGTCAACAGTTCTGCCTCCTGACACAGGATGGCCTTGGCATTCTAAAGATGATCTAGACATGAACTTTAGCCACTGCTTGATCACTTCTCTGGATAAAAGTTCCACTACTTTCAAAGTAGTCTTAAGCACATTACATCTGATCACAATTAATTCCTATAATATTGCTATGAAGAAATTGTTATTAAAGTCTCTATACAGATGAGAAAATTAAGATTTAGTGACATTACATAATTTGTGCAAAAAAATCACAGCACTAATATGCACTGAGAGTTTACACTCAAGATTGTCTGGCTCCAGAGTCGAAGCTCTGAAACACTGTGTGTTGGGAAAAGAACCCCTAAGAAAGGAAAAGTTTTTCCAGTCAAGATTCCAAGGCACAAAGCAATTCTCAAATCCCTGGGGAATGGCTCTGACTTCTGAAGATTTGGTCGTAAGGATGAAGACAGAATTCAGAAAGCAGCTCCAATATCCAAGGTGGACTAGCAGCAAACTGCCTTTGGCTCCCTCCTGTGCCACTGGTCTAACAAACATAAATTTCCTCTCTCTGGGAAGGAGATTGTCCCAAGAACCAGAGATGGAACTTAATTTGCCAGTTAGCTGTTAACATGATTCTAGTTACATAGATTGAAATGATAACAGTTCAGGAATCATTCAGTCAGTTTGAAGGAAATTTAATGTCTTAAAGTAGGAATTACTGATTGGACTGAACATGAATAAATTGTGCACGCAGTTGCTTCTGTCAGGCTCTGACAAGGTAGGATATTGAAACAACCGAGTTAAACTGGATTATTCTCAAAGTTCTAAGCTGCTGAAGCTGAAGGACTGGATGTTTAATATTTTTATATTGGAAGTTGCCTGTTCATTTTTCTCACCAATGTGTGGATTTGCTCTTTAGATTCTCTTCAGAAAGAGATTTCATCCCAAAAGAAGTTTAAAATATTCCCTGCAAATACTGTAAAGTGGAGATTGCTGATGGTTGTAAGTCAGGCAAGACAGAGCACTGGGATTTGAAAGACAAAAAAGATCATTTTAGGGTTAATAAGTAGGCCACAAAACGTTTTTTAATACTCGGAAGGAGAATAATGCAAACTATCCCATAAAAGAGCTTAAGATCTTATTCCAATTCCCTGAGTGAAGAGATTTAAAACTTTACAACTGAACCATATGCTATAATATATAAGTATGACTTAATGAATTGTTATTTATTAATGTAACAACTAATTAGTTAATTTGTTCACTAGATATGGTATACGTATTGTATAAGTACTAGGCTTCAGACACTGTGCTGGGTATTGAATACAATGCTGAGACAAGATCTTTGCCCTCTTGGAGTTCATAGTTTGATGAAGCAGGCAAACAAACAAATGTATAACTTCAAATTCTATAAATGAAAAGAAGAAAAGAAGAAAACTCACTGGGAGAGAATAATAAAGAAGACCTAGTTTAGACCAGGTAATCTAAGGTTTCTCTGTGAAGGCCAGAATTAGGCTGAGATCTGAAAAATAAGGACACAGTCAAATGAAGAACTATGGGAGGAGGAGAGAAATGCAGGCCAATAGTCCAGCCCGTGCAAGGACTAAGGACCCGGTGAATTCAGGAAATTGAAAATCAGGGATGTGGCTGGAAGGAAACAACAGGTGGAATGAGATGAATTTGTAATATAGAAGCCAGATCATGAAAGGCCTTATTAAGACATGTGGGCATGTTAACTTACTTGCTTCCAAATGCGAAAGAAACCAAGAATGTAGCACAATTTGGTAGAGGTTCTTCAAAGATCATGCTGGGTGGGATGTTATGTTAATAATAGAACAAAAGAGACCAAGAGTAGAAGTAGAAAGATATATTATTCAGCTATTTTTCAAATGAGGAATATAGATGGCTTAGCCTAGGAGGGATGGTGGCAGCAGAAATGGAAAGGAAAGTATAGATTAAACATTCATTTTGAAGGTAAAATAAACAGTTTGGTGATATATCATTGCTACAGAGAAAAATATGGGTAAAAGAATCAGTTTCGAGGCTTGAATCCTTGGGTAGATAGAACTAATTCAAAGAAAATCAGCACCATTTTTATTCTTGTATTCTAATTCAAATATTTTTATTTATATTTTTATTGTTCTGTCAAGTAAACTGAACAATTATTTCTCTCATTTTTCACTGAAAGAATGAGAAGCTTTCTCCAGCGAACTCATAAAAAGAGCGGCCAAGCCTTTGTCTTGGATACTTTCTCCTTTGTCCTCAGGAGTATTGACAGCTCTCTTCCCATTCCTCTAGCCCAGGCCCCTGGAGCACTGCTGCTCACCAGGGAAGATTCTGGGGTGTTGGGTGCAGAGGAACATGGGACATTTCTTGTATAATGATTGCATTTTAGGTAGAATAGTATAGTATTCTTTTTTTTTTCTTTTTGTTTTCTGTTCTGTTGTTGTGGTGGTGGTTTAAATTTAGCAAGGCTCTGTCTTGTCTGTCTATCCAATTACCAAAAGAAGAAAACAAAGAAGAGAGTTTATCCTAGTTTTTAAGAGGATGCTGAAGAATAAGTCTCAGTTTTTTATTTAACAATTTTTATACGCCTCAGGAGCAGAATATATTAGAGATGATAGAGAATTTTATCTTTATTCCTTTAGAGGTAAGAAATTGAGCTTAGGTCCTATGACATAGAAGATATCTATTAAAATATGTCCCTAACCATAGCTTATAGTTTTTTTTAAACTTCAATTAATCTGGTACCTCTCTCTATCACTCTCTTATGTGTGTGTGTTGGGGGGGGGGGGGTCTTTACACATGCATTTAGGTTGATCAGCGCTTGGAAATTTCTATGCCATACCTTCTGCCAATTTGAAACTAATTCTGAATATGCTCCTAAATGTGATGAATTATCTAAGTTTCCTGTACATACGTCTTTCAACTAGATAGAAATACAGAACTAAAATATTTGTTATCCAAGTACAGTAGCTTTGATTGGTTGTTTTGCATAATGACTTCAAGGAGACTTCCACTCCTGAGTATCTGACTTGAATTGGAGTTCAGGTTTGGATTTATCGGAATGGTTTTATAGAAAGGTCAATTCGGGTTTGACCTCCTTGAGCCCTTATCCTTGGGAAAATCTGCAAAATATTCCATTTATGAGCAGCTGGTCAACATATAAACAGCATTTATTGATCATATTTATGAACAGAACCCTCGGGACTGTAGATCACTGTGAAGGAAGTAGAGGATTTAATCTCTCCCCTTAAGAAAGTTACAGTGTAATGAAATAGACAAGTATATTTCCTATTGACCTAGCTATCTCTCACTTATATAACCATAACCAGAGGTGACCATATGTTCAAAATCAAAATAAGAAGAAATCAAGGGGCCTAGAAAATTAAAGGATAGAAGGAGAGGACAAGATAAATGCCCACAGCAGGGCAATAAATGTTGTTCACTTTCTGCCTGGCTAAACCTGGCTTTATTGGTTCAGTGGATTTGAAATTGAAAGAGCTTAATCATAGAGCATGGAGTGCCTTGGCAGCCCCCTATTTTATTCCCTGGCTTTTGAGAGACATTTCCCCAAAACCATTTCCCCAAATTAAGAAGATCTACTTAAGATTTCTAAGTAAATATTTTCCATTAAGTTCAGGGTACTTCCTGGGTGGTTATGTTAAAAGCTATTCATAGTGGTATTCAAATACAAGCAGCCAAAACAACTGTTTTAGGAATTATTTGATCAAAAAGAATGTCACCTGCAACAAAAATTGTTACCACATCCTCTCACTCATTGGCACACAACGTTAGTCACATCCTTCAGCTTCATTTATTTAAATTCTTGGAGTTCATTTTCACCTTTTACTGTAGTTCGATTATCTCATTTCCATATTCATTACTCAGTCAGGAGTCTGATCACATTAGATGTTATACAACCCTCTTGAGCAGGGAAAAAATAACTTTTGTGTCATGACGCCTACTTAAACTTAACTCGAAAACCCTGCGGGAGACCCTTACTCAAAAAGCATACACTCATCTGACTGGAGAAAGGAGGAGACTAGAGCTGTATCTGGAGGCAAAATTGCATATTCATCACTTTTCCAAATCTGGATATACAGATGAATTTCCTAGTGTTTAATTGCTCAGTGAAGCCTTCCCCAAGAATCCTGTGGCATCTAAATGATAGAAAAATAACTAAAGGATTCCTTAAGGATGTATGCTTCCCTCAGCTGGCCTTTTACTTCTGTCCAAACTCTGTTATACTCAGAAGGCCTTCTCTTATCACAAAGTAGAAATGCCAGGAAAGGTGGGTGAATGTTATGGAGCAACAGAACCCTACTTTGTACAGTCAGCAGTACACATAAAAGCCACTCTCATGCCAGAAACAACCTCTAACAAAATCACTCCTATTTGTGACCTTTTAGTAGGACTTGGGACTAATTTAGTAGATTTTGATGAGTGGTTTAAGAAAATAAAATAGAATACAATGTTACCCTTCATTATTAATAAAATCATATTCAATATTAATGGTGATTTTTGTTACAGTTTCAGGGGTAAGTATGGCTGCATGAAACATTCATTTCAGATACACACATATACTTAAAAGGTCACCAAGTAAAATACATCTCTTTCTCTGTGTGAGGTATGTAGAGTTTGAAAACCCTTACTAGGATAAGGTATTATATCTTTAGAAATTTCTTGTGAAAAAAATAAATATGTTGCCTAACCAAGGGCACTTCTTAAAGAGAATAGGTCAAGTGGAGGTGCTGTATTGTGGAGCTAGGGCCGTGGGGACACAACACTGGAGGCCTGAGGAGTGAATTCACAATAAAGAGAGAGGAGCCAAGACTGGCAATGTCTAACACTGCTTACCTGACAATTCTGTTCTGGGCCAAATCTGGAAGGATGACACAAAGCAGGAGCTTTTTTTCATCTTTGTTAAATAACAGAATGGCTGTAACCCTGGAAAACTATATTTTGCCTAAAATCTCTAGAGTTACTGCAAATATAACACAGAACTAAATCCAAGCGACCATTAGAACAGATGAAACCTCATCAACAGGACTGTGAGACAAATTGCCCTGGGAGTCTACAGTGCCCCATCCTGTCTTTACCTGTTCTCACATGGGACAGGTGATACTCACCAATAGAGAATAATTTCCAGAAACTGAATTAAGGAAACAAATCCAAATTACTTGAAAAGGCTTATTAAGAAACTAGTCAAATGTGTTTACACATATTTAAGAAATCAAAATAATAATTAGTTCATTTGTGTTCTTATTATTATTGTTATAATATTTTCTTGAATATGTGTAAGCACATTTGACTGCCCTTTATGATTGGATTAACACATTCTGTTCATTCTTATTTTGTAGTTGGCTTTATTCCTTTGATGACCATGTATGTTTGAAAAACTAAAGATCTAATCTGTTCTTAGAAACAATAATTAATACATATACGTAAACTAAAAAAATGTGCAGTATACTGTATATATGTGTTTACATGCAGTATAATGTGTATGTGCACTCAAGCTGTAATAATTCTACCTAAAACTGGAAAAGGAGAAAAAAGAAAAGAAATTAGTCTATAAATGTATTCTAACCCAGTGAAATAATGAAGTGTGTCAAACAAAAACGGAAATAACGAAGCAAATGTGATATTCTCAATATTTTTAAGTTTAAAGAAATACTGACCTAAACAGAGTCATAGATTAGAATATAAATCCATTAAATGTGAAATCGATATACCTTGTGTTTTATATTATAACTTCAAGTTAAAAATTAAAATTTTACTGGGTATCTCCTTGGCATTGGAACATTTAAAATAACTTAATACTTAACTCATGAGTTAATCAGACATTGAAATACTAACCAACAGCCAAAATTTACCTGGATCTAGATGAGGCTTGAGAAGTGAAGGGAAAAAACCTCTATTCATCAGGAATTTATATTCTAATTCTTATAAAGGATTATAAAAATGAGGCAAAATAAAATAAAAACTCAGCTTATTATAAATATCTCCATATTTCCCTCAGTCCAACAGCCTTTACTTTCTGTTCCAATTTTTCTTTTCTAATCTTTCTTTTTCTTTCTGTCAGTTAATAGGTACATCAATCAATGTACAATATTGCTACAGTTGTGGTTGGAATACAAATTTAAATACATAGATTATGATCTCAAGAAACTTATATCCTGATTAATTGATAAAGTTGGGGAGAAAAGACATCTTAATCAAAAACATACATAATAATGCCAAAGAGAGTCTGATAAAGCTCCAAGCATGTGATAAAACAAGCAAGATCAGTAGGAGTTCAGAGGTGGGAAGTACTGCATAGTTTGGACCTTGAAGCACTGATAATAAACAGAGTGGCTGAGTCATAAGGACAGATTAAATTCCAGGCCAGAAAAAAACAAAGTGAGGAAAAGTACTGATGGAAGAATGCATTAGACGTGTTTAAAGACTAATAAATGTATCTGGTTGACTACTACAAAGGATTTATAAAACAGGTGTTTTTAAAAAGGATAGGAAGGTAGACGGAGGAAGATGCTAACCACTGCATCTAAATTCTTGCATCTCTTCTAAGAATCTAGAATCCACAGTGATAGGTCTAGCATGTTTACCAAGTCCAGCTTATACTCAAAGGCTAGGAAATTAAGCTCCCCTTGCCCCCCTACACACAGATACACATGTCCCTTGAAGAAAAGAGTACCAACAATTTGTAATAATTGTTTGTGGGGAGATAATTTGTCTATGCAAATATCTTGTTTCTCCTTAAAGTTTTACCTACTAATTTTAGCATTCATCAGTAGGTTTGCCTGCTGCAATTATTACCATAATTGTGATTTTCTAATTCCCTCATTCCTCTAAACATTTATTATCTGAAATTCTGTGAAAAAGATGTAGTCCTTTTCTGCCTTTTATTTATTTATTAATTATTGATATTAGTATGGATTCATGAGTATATAGTTTTATTCTTATGCTTTAATCCAATACTATTATTATTCATTTGATTGCTCAAAATGCTGCAGATTTGGCCATTAGAGTCTCTTTTCGGTGGGCTTTACTGTCCTTTTTGACATAACTCCATTTTTTTTTTCCCTTAAGCTCTTCCTTACTATTCTAGGCGCATATTTATTTCCTTCCCCAGTCCTACAATCAGTCATTTCTCCAAGGAACCCTATCTCCTTTTATTGAGGAATGGTATTTGGAAACCAAGATCTGGGCCTTCTGTGTGCTTATTACTAGTAGTTGTCACTGCTTTGAGTATACCTCAGCGGACACAGCTAGGAAATACTCGCGTGTATACTAACCTATGGATGTAATTATTTCTGTATCTATCTGTCTGAATATATTTAAAATAAACATGACATCAATCTGATATCCTTGACATTGCCAAACTTTCTAAATGCAACTTTTAAGTCAGCACAGGTTTCATTCAAATATTAATACATTGAGACTGAATTTTTTAAAAACACTCTTATACTGGTCAGAGACATAATCAAGTTCACTCTTGCCTGTTTTAAGTTTTATATTACAAAATAAGCAAATGTCACATTACCAAAAAATTATATTGACTGTACATTTATCCACAAGCATTTACTGAGCATTTATTAAGCTCTGAGAAAAGTAACAACAGTTAAGACTTGCAAGGCCCTTTACTTCATAGTTTTTATGTAGAAAGTAATATGCATTATTTCTATTGTTTTAATTGACTATAATTTGCTGAGTTCTGTTTTATGTTTTATCACAAAAATACCCTCAAAATTCTTGCTCTCAGAATAGTTATACTCTAAAGGGACAATATAAAGATGTCATAAAAGTTTTGCCTTCATCACATGAATATATCAGTACATGATCCAATTTTTTATAGCTTTAGTTTTTGTTTTAAAATGCTTCTTTTCCAAGTTTAATTCTCCACTTTCCTTAATAAATTCTTAATAATCAATCAAATCAAAAGTATTGAAATGCTTTTTAGGATAAGTGTCTAGTATCATTTATGCCTTAAAAACCTGAGTAAACCCATCATAACAGCTTATATGAGAGCAGGACAAACAGACTTCTCAGCAATCTCGCTTGGAAATGAATCCTTGATACCTATATTTGCTATATATATTGGCCTCTGGCTGCCAAATCCGTGCCCATCTGTTTACATGGCAGGTTGCCTATTCATAAGTTGGCTGGCCTCTTATACTATGACATGAATTCCAGCCAATGACAGCTAACAAAATGCTTCAGGAGGCAGCTCTTCTTATAGGAGGTCCCTTCTCATGCCAGAGTTAGAGAAGCAGTTGGCACCCTGCATCTGTTTAAACTTTTTACACCTGTTGACACTTCTGTGCCAAAAGCAGACAATGAAACAAATGAACAAGAGAAAGCACAATGGATTTAATGAAGCTTAAAAATAACCCTTCTCACCCTCTTAAAAATAGATGCTTAATTTCACTGCTGATTACTTGAACAGTTGACATTTAATTAATAGTAAGTGAAGACTGCCTTCTAAGTGACCAAAAAATAGTGTGTAATAAGGTATCCACATCTCTAGGATTTGGGCCTTTAACACCCCATATTGTGTCACACAGCGAAAATCATTAATTACACTAAATATCTCTTTTAGCTATCTTTTTTTAAATGCAGACATGTGTCAATCAACGAAGATCTCTTTTAAGATACCTTTCTTTTACTAGAGAATTAAGGTAATTATTTCAATGATTCAGGCTCCCAAATGCACTGAAACTTAGACTGTTTTTTTTCTAGAACAGGTAAAGGCTAGCAGGTCAGGAGGTGAGGGAGGTACATTGCAACACTGTTCCAGAACTTCATTTTAGCAAACATCAGATGACCATTTAAAATATACACATTCCAGTAAAATGTTATGCTCAAATACGTGAATAAAATATGATTATTGCTTAGTTGTAATATTTTAATTACTTGTGATTTATTGAGTTTTGTTGTATGTTTTATCACAAATATACTCCTAAAATTATATCTCTGTAGATAAAATGAACTGTGTTTTCAGCAAGTGCTTTAATTAAGATAGTGCACAATTCCCCTCCCCCAACCCCACCCCACTCCTCCTTAAACTTACTTGAAGCCAGCACATCTGTTTTCTATTCAATATCATGGAAATGATCCTGGGAAACAGGAAAAGTATTCATTTGTAATAATAATGGTAAAAAAAATCATAAAATAATTAAACTAGCAATACACAACGTTTCAAAGGTTGTCGGGAGTGGATGAGGTATCCAGTTCCCTGACCTGCCTTCAAGAGTCATAATGATCTCTTCTCTGCTTAGTTCACAAGTTGAACAACAGCAACAACAGCAACTTGCCTTTTCTGAGGACTCGTTGTTTCTCAGGCTCTATGCCAAACCCCTGAAATTCATACTTTATTAAATACTCAAAACACCAAGTGAGAGACCATTTCTCCATTTCACAGATAAGTAGACTGAAGCACAGAGAAATTAAATCACTTGCCTCAGCATAATAACAAATAATGGAACACTGCAGATTCAAATTTAAACAATCTATCTTTGGAGCCGTCAATCTTAATGACTATAATTCCATCTCTTCTCTCATCATGTTTATTTCATACTCTGTGCTTCAGGGGATACTGAAATTTTTAAAGTTCTTCCAACTTTCAAGTCCATTCTTACTTGAATTCATTTCTTTTGCCTGGCTCATTCACTCTCCCTCCCCATTCACTTTGGTTTCCTCATGAAAAAAAGGTTACTAACAATACTGAACCCACTTTGTTGTTAGAAGGACTGAATATTAAGCTAGTGCCTTGCCACAGTAAATTTATAGAAATGATAGTTATTATTGTCTTAACATGACAAAATTCAATCTGTATAATTGGAATCAGCAGTTTTTGTTTTGTTTGGGTATTTAAATAACAATGGAAATATGGAGTCTATTATGTGCTTTTGATTTCAAAATTATTATGAGGATAGTGGAAGTTATGAAGAAGTTCTAAGAGGTGACAATAAGAAGAATTTCTCAATCATCTCTCTATGAAATCTTTTCTAACTTTTCCAACCCACTTAGGAGTTCCTTCCTGAATACATCTTTATATCTGAAGTATAACAACTCATACTTCAAGTTGCTAATGTAGCAATTATTAACCACATGGTGATTTTTCTGTTTATGTTTTCCCATCAGAGGCAGAGAAATAGCTTGAAAAATATTGACAAAAAATGTTACATGGATAGAGAGATAACAGACAGAAAGATAGTGTAGTTATGGAGTTTGGTTGTGCTTATGGTTTTATGTAAAATTAAGTTCAAAATCTGATTTTATTTTACACAGATTGTTGACTATGTGACCATTGTCTCTAAGTCTCATTTTATCCATTTGTAAAATAAAAATATTAATGCTATCTTTATTATGGACTGAATGTTTGTATACCCTCCAAATTCGTATGTTGAAATCCTAGCCCTGCATGTGATGGTATTTGGAGGTAGGGGCTTTGAGAGATGGTTAAGATTAGATGAGGTCATGAGGGTGGGGCCCTCATAGATGGAATTAGTGCCTTTATAAGAGGCAGGAGAGAGCTTGCTGTTCTTTGCTTTTAGGTATATTAGAATTCATGTAGAAGCTGGCAGTCTGCAACCTGGAAGAGGGCCTCATCAGAACTTAACCATACCAATACCCTGAGCTGAGACTTCCAATAACCCCCAGAACTGTGAGAAGCAAATTTCTCTCATTTGTAAGCACCCCGAATGAACTAACACAATCTTATAGGCTTGTTATGGTTAAATAAAATAGCAAATAGTAGTATCTTTATTCAGTTCCCAACATATAAAGTGCAAAATGTAGTATCACTTAACTATATCTCCTTTTAGAAGACTGGACACCTTGTGAGGGCAAGGACTTCATATCACTCACGACTGCATCCCTCAGTACCTGAATACTAGGTACTTAATATATGTTTGTGAATGAATGCGATGCCACTGATACTAGCATTTTTTGCAAGTAGTATTAAAGTAAGGCACACAGCCTGAGGTCTTTTTCCTTTCTAGAATTTTGTCATTACGTAGCTTCTGTCACTATAGAAGCCCTTCACTTTGTTATTGTTGGCTAAAAATGAGTGGTCCTTTAACTTTGCTTATTGTATGTACATCAGATTGACCAGACTGATACCATTTTAAGGCAATGTGCCCCAATGTTAGAGGACCTGAAGCTGTGCTGTCAATATCCTTGCATTTCTTTTGCCCATTGTGCTTGGATAACCCAGCGATTATTTATACTTCATAAAAGCCAGCCCAGTGGATTGTTTTAGTATGAATTATAGTGCATACTGCTTTAATTATTCTGGTCAAGCACCACTTGCTTGGTGCTGGGAAACTTTTCCATCAAAGTAGAGAAATCCTGAGATGCTGATGAAAATGTCTGAGAGACCAGGAATTAACGTCTGTGACCCTGCCAATAGACTAGCAGTATTGAAGGACAGGAACTACCACTGCTCAGTCACTTAATTTTTCAGAAATTGTCTATTAATGAATCAGAAACGAATTATCTTATATTTAGCCTTTATGCCTCTTGCCTTAATCAGAATATTACATTCCATTTTGTGAAACAATATTTGATTAGTGTCATTTCTGAAGGGGCATAAGGTGTTATTCCAGTGCACTGAGATTCAAAACTTTTTACAAACGACTTATAAGATGCTTTCCATTGGAAATCTTTATCTAGACTCCTTTTACAACTATATTTGAAAATTAATGCTGATTTTTAAATGGCATCATAAATAAAACATATTTTAACTCCAAAAATATAAAAGATATAATTTTCATAGACACTTTCAGAAAAAAAAAAAACTACAAAAGATTTTTTTTTTTCTGGGCAGTCATAAATTACTAGTACTGCATCATGGTCTTGTCTGCTGTCTGCTTTAAAAGAAAGGAGGGAACAATAGATCTTGTTTATAAACTATGATTTACACTTAAGGTAGGAAAGAAACTATATTTTAAGAGTGTGTGCATTCCACAAATTTCACTTCACTAAACCCTTTCCTCCCTTTATGCATCAGGATAAATCTCACTTTTACCCTGAAGGGAAGCTTTACATGCCATACGAAAAAAGAAGAAACCAGCTGAAAACAAGTGTTCTCTCTATACAACAAAGGAATCTATATGTCTGAAGGTCTTCACTTTTTTTAACTGCTTTTTTACTGAGAAGGGGAAATCTACTATCTGGGTAGGGGTTTTATAGGTATTTTTTAATCCCATTTGTTACAATTTTATTAGCCTCCAAAATAGTTTCCATGGTAATAGCTCCATTTATATCTAAGCTTAGAGCTGAATTATAGAAAACCTTCCCACTGGGTTGCATACAATACCATTTGACGGTTTCATCTAGCCTATTATTTAGAGTAGGAATTATTTTAAATACTATCAAGTTGTTACATTCTGTTCATGACTTCTCTTTTGTAACTCTCGAGTTAGTAAAATCCTTCGGTGTGTAATTTTGGAAGAACTGTGTTTAATTTCAATATGTATTCTTCAATAATTTTTTATTACTTCTCCTTTTATGAATGCTTCATAAGCTTAGACATAGATGATAGTTTATTTTCTTTTATAACTTAAAACTCGAAAGAAATTATCAAAAAATACAATTATTTTAACATAAAATCTGCATTAAATCATAACATTATCGACTTCTAAGGACCCTTAGATATAAGAGAATCACTTTCTCTAAAAGGTACTCATAACTTATGAACAAGAGTCATTAATAAATGAAACATGACTATAGATCCAGAGGCTTTCAAGGAACTTGGAGAGGCCATCCAGTTTATTCTTACAATTTGAACAGAAATTAAATCATCCAATCAATAAAAAAAATTTAAAAAAAAGAAATTAAATCATCCAAGATGACTCTTTTCTAGAGAACATTCTGAAAAGGTGACATTTCTATCAACCATGATAATAAACTTCAATGTTTTACAACCAATATTTTTCAGAAATCCTTCCCAATATTTAACTGAGGTACATTCTATATCAGTTTAACTATCCTTTCCCTGGCTCTGTGCTGTATCTGCTCACTAACATCTATAAAATAATAGAAAGTCTCTTAATATGCTTTAAATCAAAATTTTGTTAACAACAGCAACTTGAAAATGACAAAATGTAAAGAAACCGCATTGGCAATAGGAGATTACTAGAAAAATGGATAAATCTACTTACTGAATAACCTGTTAAAGTATTGGTTAAAACGATTATTTTCAGATGTTGAAAAGTCTTATATGTTGCAAAAGAAAAAGAGGCTATCACACTGTAGCACAACCAGATTTTAAAATATGTGAATGTAGAAATTTAGAATGAGATAAATAAAATGATAATTGCTCTGTTATGATATTGAAATGTGAGATTTTTTTCCATATTCCATTTGCCAAAATTTGGCAATGTTTTATTTTTATAATTTTTTAAAAGAGGAAAGAATAAAATGGACGGGGAAAGTACTAGATGAAGCTAACCCAACACCCATTTCAGCTTGTTTGCCTCTCCTATTTGCCTTCACTTTAGAGGCTGAAGGAGGCAAAACACAACCAAAGCCTTCCTCTTCCAACCCCTTCAATAGAGAGCACTGATTATGCAATGGAGTCTGGATACTGAGAGAGAAGCAGACATCTGCTGGGATATATCCCAGAAAACATGTGCTTTGCTGCAAAAAATGAGTTGACTGTTTGCAAGTCCTTCATCCCCTACTCACTCGCCTATCTTTCCAGCCTTGAACAGAGTCTTCATGTCTACACTGGAGACTCTGTCTAAGACTCATGACAGAAAGTCTAATACTGGTTTTGATAGTATTCAGCTACTCCACAAACAGCAACAATTTTGAGACTCTTAACATGGGGGAAAACAAACCTGTATTTGTTACAGCCACTTGGGCCCAGATTTTCTGTTTCTTTCAGCCAAAATAATTTCTCTTTGACCCAATATGGCACATACAATTTCAATAGCACTATGAGTTTGATATTTTTGTGTCTCTATATGAAAAACCTTTTAAGAAAGTTAATTCTGCTTCCCCAATTTTTGTATTACAGACTAACTTAAACACTTCTGTGTTTAAATTTAGTAAGCATATATTATTTGCTAATTGTTTACAAAAACTTAAAGGAATGTAAACATTTTCGATTGAAAAGTTTAGTGTTGTCATTAGATATGAATTAGCTCTCAATAAGCTTTTGGTGATGAAAAATACAAGTCAATGATTGTGTTTCCCCTATTCACTACATAGTTTCAACATTTTCAAAGAAACGGGCTCAACAAAATGCAACTGTAGTTTATCAAAACAAAGCGGCTTACATTTGAGCTTTTCTAGCTTTTGATTGATCTTTTACCAAATTTCCAAGAGTGAAATTACCAGCAAGTATGCTTTTGAAAAGAAATTTTAGTAACTAGTAAACTATTATTCTACATTGCAAAAGTTCCTCCAGAATACATGTGTCTTATGGACTACTGGACCATGTTACCAAGTTAGTGAATGCTAACTTCGAGAATAAAATAAGAGATTTTGTGCTTTCATAGATGGATCAGAAGCAGAAAGAGAATATAAACCAAGGAAATGTCCTCATTTTGACGCAGTCCTTTTGAATTGTATTAAAATTTAGGGATTGCTACTTTTATTTTGACAGCAAAAGAAGGTGCTGTCAGACAAGAGATAAGACTAGGATCCTACAGCAAATAAAGGACTTCTGACTCCTGGCCCCTATTCATTCTTTCTGCCAGAGGAGTAGCAAAGATACCACCCACATTGTTTGCCTTAGTATTTTTCTGAAGGTCATTCAGGCAAAAGATTTTCAATGCAGTTTTCTCTAGTAGGAATTCATCCACAACCGTATTGTTTTTCTTGGAGAAATTCAAGGGCTCTGGTTCTTCATAAAGGACATTAATGTTCACTTCTCCACTTCTGTTCATCACAGAACCAACATCTTACTCTCCTTTTACATCTAGCACCCATGACAATGCTGAAAGCCTCAGTCTCTGGAAATGTTCAGAAATTAGATCCAAATGCTTTAAAGAAAAGTATCTGAGTTAAAGGCCTATTGGTACTGAGCTTGTTTCCACTGGCTTTTTTCAAAAGGCATTTTAAAGTCCTTTATACTGTCTTTTTTTCTTTACAAAAGAACATATTTTTCTTCTCACTATACAAATGTTCCTGGAAAACCATTTGTCATCCAGGTGGGAGTTCACCATTGAACAACGGTTTCTTTGCCTGGATGAAAAAAAGCTTATCACAAGAGAAGAAAACAGAAATGTTGAGTAAACTTTGAATTTATGATTATGCTTGCACTACACAGTATTTAAAATATTTTTGTCATTAAAAATATTAGCATTTAAAAATACTATTTTACAATTAATTATTTATGATCCTATTTTTCTTATAAAGATTCCAGTTTGGCTGCCAAGGTCTATGAAAATCATGCTTGACTCCACTATTGTTCTCAACATTCTCATATGAAAATAAAGCTAATAAAAAAGCAGCATTATCAAGGAAGGTGTTTGAAGCAAATTGCTTCACATTATAACACTACCTATTTAGGGATCAAATTTTTCCTTTCAGCTACAACAGATTTGATCAATAGCATTAAAGGATATTTAATTATTAAGTAGCTCATACAGGATTTGCAACTCTTGTTTGCTCCTTAGTCCTTTCTGCAAAATGTTTCTGCAGTGTATCTAACCTACCGAAATGTTTATTCCATGGTAGGTACGAATAGGCTCACATATTTATTCTTGTGTTCCAGGAGACATCAATAAGCCAAACTGACTTTCACTGTCAATAAACGTAGGCATGCTTTCTTAGGAACAACTGAACAAAAAAATATTTGATAAATTTGGCACCGGTAATTTTAGACCCATATGAAAATAATCTTACATGTTCATATAAACAGATAGTTGTTGATATTTCCAAAAAACAAATTGAGTTTTAAGAAGAAGTATAAATATTTCAATTAGATAGCCCTTAATCTCACCCACGTAATGGAAAGAAATGCCCCCTTATAATAGGAAGAGTAGAGTGAGACGTATAAAAATTGAGATGACTTTCAGTAAGAAAAGAATTTTTAGCACCTGTGTCTTCTATGGCATTTTTTTTTTCCTCATACTAGTCACTGAATTAAACTGAGGGTTGGGGGTGGAGCAGAAGGAAGAACACTTAAATATATTCTGAATTCTAATTGTCCTGAGTAAAAAGATTGTAGAGTTGAAAATATGTCAAATTTAGAACCCTAGTAACGGGTTGCCTTTTTTTTTCCCCTGCGTGAGAAATAAAACAGTGTTAGGTGAAATGGACTTTGCTATGCTTGCAAACTTTATTAGAAATTAGCTGTTTCTAGGGAGCTAAAGCATTTCAACTGGAGCCAAGAGTGCAAAAGTGAGGAGACTTTGTATTTTGAAAGAATAATGAAACCAAAGAGTTGCAGCCAGATTTTGAAGGAGAATCTAAATGCCGTTTGGGGAAAAGATGACTGAATGAATTACCAGTGGCTGTTCGTCACCTCCCAAAGCTGTGCTGCAGAAAGGCAGTACTGAATACCTTTATAATCTTTTTTTTTTAAGTCCTTTTCTTTCAAATCAAGTCAAGCAGAATATAGTTAAAGACTTAATTTTCATTGAAATCTTCCCTGTGAAATTAGACCTTCCAAATCCAGCTTTTCCCAGCCGTCATCCTTCTTTTTTTTTTAACAGTAAGTAATCAGTGTTTAATTACTTGACTTTTACATGGTACAACCTTTGAGACTTTGCTGACTTATTGAGGCCTCAAGGTGCATTGTTCAGAATGTTCAACCACCCTGGACGTCTTGTTAGTATTAACAATGCTAAGATTAGAAATGGGGAAAGTGGACTGCATCTTGCTCTTTGGCTACCACTGCACACTGTCTAAAAGCCTGAGATTATTTAATTTTTTAAGGTGACAGGACATAAGATAGAGAGGAAAACATAGTTCCATGCTTATGTATTTTGTTAATGATTGCAGCTTTATAACTAGTAATTGGAACTTGAGGCTTTCAGATGAGGTATCGTTTTGTCACTACAAAATAGAAAATGAAGAGTTGGAAGAAATCCTTTCATTCTACTAGGACAAATATGTAATTTAGAACTAAATTATGTGCTTTAGCGCTTAGCTTATTTGTAATCTCTGTTTAGCTTAAGTCTTTTCCTCTTTCATTTAGAGTTTTGCAAATGTAAACTATAAGTGGAAAATTTTTAACTGACCCAAATTTAAACTCATAATACTTTCAAAATTGTTTTACAGTCTCTGTCTGTACAAAAAAATCACAATATTAATATATGGTTTTATTTCTTAATTTTAATCAAAACTCAGGAGATATATTAAACCGATTTTTAAAAGGAAATCATAGAGTTCTCTACTGTTAAACACTAATAATGAATCAAAGATTTGCCTGTAATTTATGGAAAAATAAAATCAAAAGAACTTTTGTAGTTTTTATAGGTCCTTTCTACCTTACACTCACCAAAATTTCATTTGAGATTAGTTACACAAGAGCACACATATGACAAAACACATACATAGTAAAATATCAACTAGAAATGAAAAAATCTTAGAAATGATAACCTCATCTTAGCAAGGATTTAAAAATGTGGAATTATTCATCAATTGTTTTGATCTTTCCAGCTTGATTATTACTCGTAAAGAGTATGACTTGTTTCCGGCATTTTCCATTCTAAAAAAATTTTTTTGAATCCTAGTAGGACATGGTAGTATCATACTCTGCCACCTTAAACATTCCTCATAATCCACATAGACAGAAACTCAATACACAATATTTTACAAACACTTTTCCCAATGTCTTAATTTATATGTGCTGATTCAAATCTTTCTAGAATAAGTCCATTAAGAAAACTTTACCTCAAAATTTCTTTTATGCAAAAGTTACAACTAGACGTAGACTCTTGTTACCTTGTTCACCGTCCTATACTCACTACACATGCACTCTGCCACACACTGATTAGGCCAGTAAGTACTCCATGTGTTGAATAAAAGAATAAAAAAAATATTAATAGGGACTGATCACATACACAGTAAATGGACAATGTTCATACTTTCTTTTTAAAGATAAACTGCTCTTTTTCTCCTTAGCCCTCACCTATACCTACAAAGCCAAAGGGAGTTAATACACATTAGTTATTTTTGGTGATTGTCATGATTTGAGCTCATTTTGCTTCCTGTATTTTATGATTTTTGGCCATGATTATATATTACTTTAACATCAGAAAAAGCAATAACATGACTTAAATAATTATCAGAACAATTTAAAAGGAAAAATCCAGAGAAAAATAGATATGCTTTTACCTAGAATGAAGATAGTTTATATAAACTGAGACATTTAAAAGGAAAAAAATAGTGCAAATCTACTCTTAACTAATCAAGAGGGTTTGGTCATTCCATTTTTTGTTCCATTTTTTAGTGTACATTTTACAATACAAAAATTGCTACAAAAACAGCTATTTCTTAAGGTTGCCCTGAGGTTCAAATTATATAAAACAAGTCACTTAGCACTGTGCTTGGTGGGATTGGACGTTTGAAAGGAGGAGGAGGAGAAGGAGGAAGAGAGGAGGATCAGCATAAGTGGACAAAGAAGAAGATGAAGATGAAAAGGGGGGAAAAAGAAGTGAAGAGGGGAAGATGGAGGGAGAGGAGAAAAAGGAGGAGGGGGAGAGAGAGGAGAAGGAAGAGGAGGGAGAGGTAAGGGAGAAGGAGGAGGAAGAAGAAAAGAAGGAAGAGAGGGAAAAGGATGATGGGGCGATGGGAAGGAGGAGGGGGAGGAGGAGGAGGAGGAAGGGGCAGGGGGAGGAAGAATCCTATGCTATTTTATATACGGTTGCTTTTCTTTTCCTTGGCAGGTATAAACTGTGTATCTGAATTATCTGTGTAATTTTCATGTTCTTTCCTTTTTATACACCACTATTGCTACTATTTTAGATGTCTCAGCTATCCAGTTAGGCCTCTTACACAAAAATAATCTCATTTAATCTATACATCTGTCCTGTAAATTGGATACTTTCTCCATTTGAAAGGTGAAGAAACTAAGATTCACTGAGTTATACAAACCTAGAAGAGGCTCAGACAGAATTTAAACAGTTGTTTACACATAAGCGATTTTATAATCTTAAAATAACTTGTATTTTCACTTAAATTTTTTTGCTGTTCTAATGGATAAACTAAAACTTTAAAATAAATCGTATATTTAAGAATGTAGTATGAACAGCAGCAGAAAATGTAATTTCAAGCTAGTTTTTTTCCAGTTATAGTAGAGATGGTTGCTTAAATTTAAAAAAGGCAATGAATTTCTTTTGTTAATAATTTTAACCAAAATAAGAAATAATATTATTTTTGCTTCACTCACTTCAAATATGTAAACTCTCCTCCATTAAAAAATCCTTTCAATTATTGCCAAAATGAATATTCCAGATTATTTCATTGTTACTGATTTTGAAATGTAAAAAAAAAAAATCAGAAAAATAATGAACAACATAGTCCACATTTTAAAATTCAGATTTTTTTAGTTTTATTAAATTCATATCAGATACATTCTTTTTTGTTACATTGGAAGAATTATTCTTGTCTTCTCTATCCTCCTCTTTTTTTTTTTGGCTACCTAGTAGTTTTCTATACCTGATGGACAGAAGGAAAAATAAATTTTAATTTGCTGTTTAAAATCACCAGTAAAACACCATTTGGTTAATTCTCCCACACTTTAAAAATTATTTTCACTTAATTTTAGTTATCTTTATAGTATTTTCTCAGTAAGAATATAAATTTTATACTTTAATATCTCTAACACTTTTGTAGCTATTGGTTGATCACCAAATTTGTAAAATTGCCATTTTTCTCTGGATTCTTTCCCTTTTTCAAGCGAACAAATAAAAGTGATATATTTTCTTGGTTTAGTCTAGTTTGAAGCTCAAAATAACTTAGAAGTAAACAACTGGCCTACTTATGCACACAGTGGAGGTATTTAACGAACAGCATATGAGGCCTGCCTGGCTTAACTATGAAGCAAGAGTGCTCGGCTGTGTTCTCCTGCTCCTGTAGAAGTCATTGTGGAGACAGCACAATACGTGAACTACCTGCCTAACTCTGATAGATCTTTATATTAGATAATCCAATTTGATGATAGAGGCTATGCAATGTGGGAAGGAAATTAAAGCATTCAGCTCTCCTTTAATTTGCATTTCTTTTCTTTAAAATGGTTAGGTTTTGGCTTCCTGGCTTGTTTGTTTCTTTTTAGTTTTTTTGTTTTGTTTTTGTTTGGTGTTTGGTTTTCAGGGTATATGAGATTTCTCCTCAAGGTAGGAAGAGAGTGGCTAGGGAGAAAACAAAGGAGGGGATATATTTATATTAAGAACAAAAAAAGGAAACATAATCTTTTCTTTCAAAACTACACTATAGAAACACATGCATATCAAAATGACTTGAGGTGCCCCACCTGAATGACCACAAATAAAAGTTACCTGTCTCTTTGGGCTGCCAGGCTATGATAAACTATAAAGGGTTTCTGTTCAAAGATGATTTAATACTGTTAACAGGCAAAGAAGTCAGCAGGGCATATCCTTTGGAGACTAATATTCTTCATATCTGAAATTCAGCTTTGGTTAAGGACTCCAAAAGAGACTTTAGAGATTGGGAACCTGCGTGTTTTTGCAGTGGAATTTGACAAGCGTGACATTTCTTGCATATCAAGCATGCCAAGTAGCCTTCATAAGAGAATCCTAGTTCCTTGTGTTTTTTGTTAAATTATAAGTTATTTTAAAAAATGCAATTATCTTTAGATTCTAATTTGGAGTATGTGTGTGTGTGTCAGGCAGGGGAGCTGGGGTACTAGTTGAACATTTTGAAAACAGAGAGTAGTGAAGTCTTCCTCTATTTTTCCCTAAACCAGGTATAAATAGTTAACTGAGTTCTTTTTTCAACTTTATTGAAGAATAACTGACAAATATAATTGTATATTTTTGAAATGTACCAAGTGATGATTTGCTATACATGTACATTGTGGAATGATTACCAAGACCAAGATAATTAACACATCCATCACCTCACATAGTTAACTTGTGTGTGTGTGTGTGTGTGGTAAGAATGCTAAGATCTACTCTCAGCAACTGCAAATATACAATACCATATTATTAACTACAGTTATTACGCTGATCCACAGAACTCAGAAAATTTGTACTCTTTGACCTGCCTCACCTCACTTCTTCCTCCCCCCCAGAGCTCCTGACAACAAATATTTTACTCTGTTTCTATGAAAATGGCTTTTTTTCCAGACTCTACATAGAAATGGTATACAGTATTTGTTTGTCTCTGTCTGGCTTATTTCACTTAGCATATGCCCTCCAGGTTTATCCGTGGTCACAAAAGCAGAATTTCCTTCTTTTTACGGCTGAATAAAATTTCATCACATATATAAACTTTTTGTGTATATGTAGTGAGTATGTGTGTGTGTGTGTATATATATATATATTTAAATGTATATTCCATCATATATATATATTTCATCATATACATATAAATCACATATGCTTTATTCATTCATTTATCTGCTGAAGGACATTTAGGCTGTTTTCATATCTTGCCTTGTGAATAATGCTGCAATGAACATGGATGTGCAGATATACCTTCAAAATACTGATTTCAATTTCTTTGGATATACACTCAAGAGTGGAATTGCTGGATCATACTGTAGTTCAATTTTAAATTTTTTGAGAAACTGCTATGTTGTTTTCCATAGTGACTGTACCAATCTGCATTCCCAGCCAAAGTGTATAAGGTGGAACATCCGTGCCAACGTTTACCTCTTGTCTTTTTTATAATAGCCATTTTTTATAATAGCCATTTTAACAGGTGTGAGGTGAGGTCTAGTAGTTTTGAATTGCATTTCCTTGATGATTAAAAATGTTGAGCACCTTTTCAGCACCTGTGGGCCATTTGTATGTTTTCTTTGGAAAAATGTCTGTTTAGGTTCTTTGCTCATTTATTTTTTAATGGATTATTTGCTATTTTGCTATTGAATTTTATGAGTTCTTTGTATATTTTGGATATTTTATAGATAGTAGTATGTATATGTTAATTGCATACTCCTAATTATCCTTCCCCCCCTTCTCCTTTGGTAACCATAAGTATGTTTTCTCTGTACATTGAGTCTGTTTCTGTTTTGTAAATAAGTTCATTTGTACTATTTTTTTGATTCCACAAATAAGTGATATATAGCATTTGTCTTCTTCTGCCTGACTTACTTCACTTAATATAATAGTCTCTAGTTCCATCCAGGCTTTACCTTTTATCACTTAGTCTGATGTTAACTGCGGGCTTGTCAAATAAACAGTCTTTAATATGTTGAGGAACATTCCCTCAACATATTAAAGTTATGTAATATCTTGTTAAGAGTTTTTATCATGAAAGAATGTTGAGCTTTATTGAATGCTTTTTCTCCATCTATTGAGATAATCATATGGTTATTACTCTTTATTCTGTTAATGTAGTGTATTACATTTATTGATTTGCATAAGTCGTGTCTCCTCTTTTACTCATAATTATATTAATTTGTGTCATCTCTCATTTTTCCCTAGTTAGCCTTGCTAAAGATTTTTCAATCTTGTTGTTCTCTTCAGAAAACCAACTCTTAGTTTTGTTGACCTGTTCCGTTGACTTTTTCATCTCTCATTTATTTCTGATCTGACCTCATTATTTCCTTCCCTCTCTGGGCTTAATTCATTCTTCCTTTTCTAGTTCCTTGAGGTAATTATACTATTTTTAAATCTTCACAATAGTGTTTATAATTTCTGAGTATATGTCACATAAATATAAAGATCTTTTCTTAAGGATAAATTTTCAAAATTCTTAGAACATATTGTTTTGAGTTTCCTAGTTTCCTTCCACTTGGATAGGAAATCTGAACTCAGAGCAGTTCAGTTTTAATAGCCAGTATCTACTGATATTTGTTTTAAACCTGGGCTTATACGATTATTAAAGTCTTAAAGGTAATATATGTATGTGAAATACCAATCCTAATCCTATTTGTTAAGAATGGTTCTCCCTAGTGATATAGGAAAAGAAAATAATACACATTTTTTAAAAAAAAATTAGTTTGTAAAACACAATCTAACATTTGAGGATAAAAAGATGAGTCTATAATTTATCAAAAGATGCATTCCTAAATAAGTTCTTTCGGTAACATAAAAACACTACTTAATTTTATATCAAGTACATACATGTAAAGAAAAAGCATCACTTCTACTGGACAAATGCAGATAGCCTATATTTTAAAACATTGCACAAAATAATTATTTCATATATGCATAATATAAGACTGTAATGTACTGGAGAGAGATATAAAGATGAATGTGGGAAAATGAAACTTTCCTTTTTTGAATTGACAGTTTAGAAGTAAGTAGTTTTCAAGTGCACAGATGAATAGGCAAATACAGTGGAATTAAGGGTAATTTTTACAAAGTATCTTTTACTTACATATTTTTAAACCTTTACCTTCTTTCTCAGAGGTGAAATGATGTAGCAGGACATACATGAGACAAAATGCTCTGTTGAAATATCTATTAAGAGACTATGCAAAATATATTTATTTTTTAAATTGTCTGCATACCAGCAAGATAATATCTTATATTAAAACCTTCTCTGGACAAGGCAAAAAAAATCTGATTCAGGAATAATTTAACACAACACTATATTTGGCTAATAATGTTTGAACATAAAACAATGCCATTCAAATCAGAAGTTATTTTGTCTTTTTGTAAAACATGTCTTGCTGTTTATGCCCACTAGGACTTTGGGCATAAGGGCCTGGAGCATTGGCTCTGGAGGCATCAAATGATTAGTATCCATATCTAGACTTTCTGCTTCTTAAACTGAATAAACTTAGACAAGTTCTTTATCCTATTACAAATGTCTCTAACCACCCTAAACTTTAGTAAGTCTCTTCCTTACAGTTCTTTTTTTGTATGAATTAAATAAATTAATCTATGTAGAGGATGTTAGTTTGCCTAGGACACAGTAAACATGGTATAAATATTAGCTATTTTATCTGGAAGCACTGATCTTTACATGTGGTAAATACTAACATCTAATTAAGTTACTACTCAATACTAACATCTAATTAAGTTACTTTCTATGCTTAGTCATTGAAACTTAATCCATTTAATAATGTTAGCTTTATTTAATATTTTGATTACACATAATAAAAAAATTTCTTGGCTATTATTTATGTAGAGTGCATGAATGAATTATAAGAAAAGACTCAATGGTTAAAGGTTTGGCTAATTTTTATTCCATTCCCTATTCATCTTTCCAGCTCGTTTTTCTCTCTCTTTTTCCTATGGAAGGAAAGAGTCAACAGCTTTTACCATCTCTCTGTCTGTCCATCTATTATTTATCAGTCTATTTCTGGGGTGTCTATTGTTGTTCAACTGATGTTCTATCTAGTGCATACTGCAAACTTCAGAAAAGGAATCTGCAGAAGGCCTTGATTTGGCAGGCTCAAAGGGAAAGAATTTTTCAGGCATGAGGGGCTTTGTTGTTTAGCAAGATAACAGGACAAAGAAAACATACATAGGATGAGACAAGGGAGTTCAGAGAAATAGGAAGAAAATAAGATATTTAAGTATCGTCAAATTTCCGAGTAAGAAGGAAATTGTCACCTTTGCAAACCAGGTAGTTTTCCAAAGAAGTTGCCTCTAATCAAATCTTCACTGACTTCAGAGTTTTCTTTCAAAGCAGCAGTTTTTCATTGGAGGAGGCATTTTATAACATGTATTTATAAAACACATTTTTTGAAAGTCTCAGATTTAGGGTATTTCACAGAGATTCTTTTTACCTGAACATTTTCTATAGGAATATATAGGTTCATTGGATTAATAGAAGTATTTTAAAGCAAAAATGTGACCCTTATAAAAGTAGCTTAACAGTTTACTTACCAATTTATTGGTCATATCTTTGACAAAAGAAGTATGAGTTAGTTATTGTTCCAATGAATAAATGATCCCAGTTAACTAGGCTTGTGGAGTTTAGATAACCAGGCTGAGGGTCACAGCTAATCTGTGTGCCAGAGGTAAGATCCAAGTGCAGATACAGGGAGATAAGCAAAGTACAGGTTACACAGAAACTACAAGGGGCGTGCATGGGTGTGTGTGTCTGTGCAGGGTGAGGGGAGAGCGAGGTTGGAGGAAAATCCAAACAGGCAGACATAACCCTGGGCAAAAAGAGGGTGGTGAACTTTTGAACCCTGCCTGTATACAAAGCATACAATAATACCCATCCATTCAATTCTGCAGGTAATACAATCACAGTTCTCAGGGTAAATAAGGTCTAATCCCACCAGGGTGTACTTCAAATACGAACTTTGTTTCACTGGTATTAGTTCCTTATTTTCTCAGTTGTTTCTAAGTTCTTTAAATATTTGTATCATCAGTATTGCTCTGGGCTTCTATGCTTTTAAAGATAAGGACCAACAGTTTAATTTTGCAATGAAAAACACCTAGTAATATATCAAGAATATAGAACATTTTATAGAATTGCCTGATATATGTTATTTAATTATAATGGCATTTTCTGCCTCTATTCCCTGAATGTAAAGTAAGTGTTTAATTATCTAATTTAATGTTAATTAAATAATTTTGGTATGTCATAAAAAATTGAATAAAATAATTCTTTTTAGAGATTAAAAAATTACTTTTTTACACCCTTTAACTTCATGGGACACAATTAAGAGAAGAGAAAAACAAATTTGCTGCTTTGTCCTTCTGGTATATTTTGGTCCATGTCGTATAATTGACATGCATTGGATTTTATCATTTTTAAAATCTTTGGTACAATTCAAATCTGACAACTTGCACCAAAATCATAAGATAATCATTTTTAGAGAAAACTATAGGTTAAAGAATATCTATTGTTCATTCTCTTATCTTTGACCAAAATATTATCAAGGTGAGAAAAAAAATCACATACAGGAAATTATGACGATGAAAAGCATGTATGTGTATTCAAAATGGTAACACCAGCTAAAAATGCTGATGTTTACCAATTGCCCCCGACTTACCAGCATTGGCTGTGGATTATTTAATTTCTCCTCCTTGTGTTCTTTGGGGTGCATTCTATTACAATCTTCCCGCTTTACAAATGAGAAAAAAAGAGACGAAGAGAAGTCATTTGTCGAAAGGACGCAAATAGTAACTGCTAGAGCCAAAAGCCTTAAACACCGGCCTCGACATTGCCTTCCTCTGTGAAATGTAATCCTTCGTGATTTAAACAAATAAAAATTAGACTTCTTTTTGAATGTTCTTGGTTTTCTGCTTAAGTTATCTGAAGATCAAAAATAATAGTAAACAAAACTATTAAACTGTTATAAAGTAAATTGATGGTTCCTCTAAAATGCATGGCATTTACTTTTTGTCACACAATCTGGCCACAATGTCAGATTAACATATTTCATAAAATTTAATTTAAAGTACAGTATATATATTGCAAAATTGAAAACTGCTATTTCAAGGTGAAACAGACCTTGATAATTATGGTAGAAGACATTATACTTCATGTATCTCAAAAAATAGTAAAATTTAATGCATTAGTATCTATGTTGAATAAATTTTATATTTAAGGTTATTAAATAAAATTTGAAGAATCTTATGAGACTTTATTCTTTATTCTTCCGGATTATTAGTGTAAATGAGCTATGCAAATCCAAACAAGTGCAAAGAAATTTGTGAAGTCATTTAAGTTACATTTCTGGAAAGCTTTCTTATACACATACATACACACTCTTAATATTTTATCCTATATGATACATATTATTTATCATAAAAGTAAATGCATAAATTGTTGGCATAAATATATAGTCATTAAAGTGTTTTACTTATGTATTTTAACCTATATAATAAACGTATATAGTATAATAGGAATAGCACATTTTGTTAAATTGTGAGTTGCTTTGTTATTCTTTTCATGTATGTATGATACACATCACACATATGTTTCATAAAGAGTGTTATATACAATGGTCATAACTGAACAGATTTTATCACTTGTAATTTTTTAATTACAATAAATAGTTGGCCATTTGGCATCTATACTGGCAATACTTATTATCTCCAAGTGTCAGAGGATGATTTTAAAAATACTTCTAAAAATAACCAAAATGCATTTAGGGTTATCTGCAGTCTAGTGAGAAAAGAGAAAGATCTTCTTCATAACACTGCACAATTAATCCTTGTGGGATTACTTTTGCTAACCTTTATGTCATTGTTTTAGTTTGCAGAATTAACTTGAGTTTTCTCAGCTAATACCTAACCATCATAAAATGTTACAGCTTCTTTTGACTTCTACTTAGCTTCTTAATTTAGTGACCTTCACTGGTGAATTCCAAAGATGGGGTTATATCATAAATAAAGTTTCTGATTTTCATTTCTAAGTGCTGTACATATTTTTGCCATGTTAAAAATAAAATAAGCGAAATAAGAAATAAAAGTTAAATAAAAAAAAAAAACCTTATCAATCACAAACCTTTATCCTTGTGTCCTAGTACCCAGCATTGAGCCTCATTTGTACTAAATGCACAATAAGCATGTATTGAATAAATATTTTATGTGGATATTAAATTTCACTGGAACCTAGATGCTCAGAAAAATCTGTAGGTAGAATGCCACTATTGTGTTTAATGTAACTTGAAATATAGTTTGAAAAAGAAAAGACTAGATAGTAGTAATGAAGCAAGCAACTAACGTTATTTAATAAGCTCCTTATTTAAGAACTTAAAAATTCTTAATAATTCAATCAGTAACAGTGCTAATATTTCAAGATGTTCAGACCTTTTGCAGCTAAGTTTAAATAAAATTGCTTTCCATGAAAGACATCAAAAAATAATTCCCAAGCAAATCACCATCCATGAAAGGTAAAATCATAATTTTGAGTAATATATTTCATTGACACAGATATTTTTCTTCTTTCTTTAATCTGTGAAATGTTATTCACTATTACTTTATTGTGTGTAATATTTTCTCAAGAAATGCCAAATGTCAATTACTTATTTCCACAAATTCTTCTTTCATTCCATAGTGAAAGTCAACATATATTTAGAATCAATATAATCCTTAGGAGTCAAATTTCTTCTACTGTTAGACATTTGTAATTTAAATATCTGTACTTATACATGTCCCGTTACTAAATACGACATTCTTTTTTTTATTGCCAAAACATGAAAGCCAGGAGTAATTATCCAGGTTTCAATGTTAAGTCTTTGACTTAATCCAGACGTTATGTATTATTGGTAAAAATCAAAAGGGGCTGGTGTTTAAAGTAAGGGAAAATTAATACATTTAACTAGAATTCTGTTTGTATTCCAAACTACATTCATCTCTTTATCTTTTCTATATTGTGGGCAAATATATTCTCTTCACATAGCTTAGAATAAATTATTGTATTTATTATATTTTCTATATAAAAAACTCTATTTAAATTTTGTGCATCTTATATTTTGCAGTTGGATCCCAAATTCCACTCATAAATATCCAATCATAGGTCTACAAATTACCTCACAAAAATAGGATGCTAATAAATGAATAGAATAAAAGTTCTTCCTTCTATAGACAGTAGTCACTGGTTTTATTTCAGATCTCCTTTTCCTGTATTATTTCTCAAAGATAAAATCGTTTATGTTCTTCCTCAGAGTGTCTTAGAGCATCTTTTATTCAGATGGCATTTTACTGTTTTAAAAGTTCTAATATTTAACACTTCATTGAGGTTTTAAAATTTTGGTAAAATAACACAGTACATTCAAAATTAAACAGAAGGATAATTTGAAAATGTTATAATTATTAACCTATATTCTACTTCTTTCAAGAGAACCAAAAAAAAAAAAAGTCCTCTAACAAATTATTTAAAATCACTCGCCATACCATAGCAGTGAATATTGTCTTTGACATTTGATGGGTGATTTATATTTTCAAATAAAGAAGATATCCAAACAATATAAATAAAGACTATTACTTTACAGAAGAAAAAGTAAATCCAGGTGATCCATTTAGAGTCACATTTCTGCAATCATCTGGTATTTATGAGCCTAAATGCCTCTACTTGAATCTGTCCCATTACACAGAGGATGTTATTTTCTTATTGCAAAAGACATGAAAGTCAGGACTGATTACTAACTTTTCATGTAGAATCTTTGACTTAATCCAGACATTATATTTATCTTATTTTATCTCTTTTCTCTCTTACCTTTTAATAAACTTAAAAATCAATACTTTCCCTGGTATCTCATTACCTTCTACAAGTTGTTAGTTATTTTCTGAAGTATTCTGTGCTGACAGACAGTAATAATCTTAGAGGAAGAAGAAAGAGTTGCATGCAAATTTACTTCTGCAGATGTCTAGGTATTTTTCGTAACTTTGGGGAATGAGGCATAAAGTCACAATTGTAAAGCAGTGCTTTTAACAAACGCCACTGGATTTTCATTGCACTGTTTAGATTAACTTTTTTAGGAGATTTGGGAATGGTACAATGTTAATTCAGATCAAAGGAAATGTAAGAATCAATAAAATGCAGCAATGACTGGTATTCACAACAAATAAAATTCTAAAAAAACTTGAAGGACTCTACAAACTAAGTATGGGTCACCTTAATAACTAGCCCTTTTATCTTGTTCTTTCATGACTGTTTTAATTTATGTCTAGTATAAACTCAAGCAAACAAGACCTATTGAATAACTGATTGTCTCTCACGTAGTTGTCTCTCTGGAAGACTGTTCCAGAACAGGCACTTCCACACCATTTGTATGGCCTTTCACGTATCTGACAAACTAACTTCCCAGGCAGCATTCATGCCACCTCATACTTCCATAAATCTTTTTGAGATGTGACTGTACAATGTGCTATGGCTCTTTCTACTAAATTTGTATGAACGTTGTCTTTAGAAATACCAGTTGAAACTCTGTCCAGCCTTCTTATGAAGTGTCTTAAGCTTTTTGTATTCATGTATCATGTTTTCAAAGTCTCTGTTTTTCACATACAAAGAAAATTGTTCCCAAAGTATTGATCCAATGCCTTGAAAATGTAAATGTTATTGTTAAAATACATTACTACTTAGGTAACATGCTCCTTCACAAACTTTGGTCTTGTACAAGGTATTTTCGGGATAAAAACCCAAACTTGATTTGAAAACCCCTAGTGATCTGAGTGTTGCTTGGTGTTCAGGTTCATCTCTTATGACTTCACCTTGACCTACATGCTGTTCTTTGCCCAGAGGTGCCATGTGCCTCCTCACTGCCAGTGTTTGAGAATGCTGTTTTCTCTATACCACCGCAGTCATTTCCTCACACATGCCTTCACTTGGCTGATTACACACACTCCATCTAAGCTAAGGCACTTTCTCCACAAGAAGATTACTTTAAAAAAATAGATTTAGTCCCCTCCTAATATACCAACAGAGAAAGAAAGCTATAATGAACCCCCATGTAACTGTCAACTAGATATACAATTATTGTTCTGCCATTCTTCGCATCATGTTATTTAGCAATTATACTTGAATTGACTGTATTTTGTGCATTACTCCTGACTCTCACTTCAGTGGTGAGTGCAACCAAGTCTGACTCACTGTTTATGTCTGTTGCCTAGTCAGCTCACTGTCTGGCCCAGACCACCATCGCTAAATACTTTATGAATTTGGTCTTACAGTCTCAATAGGAACATCCTACAGAATGTATGTTGTTGACAGAATTAATATTCAGAACAATTTACGGTGTCTAACCAGCTTAATTAGTGACTGATTTATATTGCTTATCTCCTGAAAGTGATTTACGAATATATGCATTGTGTGTGCCTATGTGTGTGTGGTGTGTGTGTGTGTGTGTGTGTGTGCGTGTGCTCACTCAAATACAAACACATATGCATTTGAGACAGGAGGTAAGCAGTCGCAAAAATACATGTAATTGTTAGAGATATATAATATATAATATTAAATTATTAAATATATAATATATAATGTATTGATGTTACTTACCTAAAAAATATCTAAAATAATTAAAATTCATGAATCAGAGGAAAAAAGCAATATGCCAAGGATGTGGCTAATATAGATACTTTAAAAGAACACCATAATTAGTGCTGTTTCTTGATAACCACAGCACATAGGAGCTACATATGATATATAATTCTAATTATCAGAAACAAAGATTCCAGTTTTTCAAGAAAGACAACATTGGAAGGGGTGAGGAAGTCTTAAACAATAAATGTGATTTAGCTCACTAACTTTCTACAGAAAATATTTGAAGTTATAATTAACAGTATTTCAAAAACATATATTATGATTTCCTAGTATTGCTTGTCAATAGAAGTCAATTATATGTATTAAGGATATTATATATACCCCTATATCATGATATACACGTTTTATTTTACACTAAGATTAAGGCAGTAAGCATAAGGATATGTGTTTTAATTTTAAATAAATTAAGGAATATAAATTTATTTAAATACATAGACTATTCTATATGACTTTTAATAGTATTGGACAGTTCTATGAGCCGTATTAGGCTTTGATCTCTCTGATTAACTTGTCTATAAGTCATTCTAATTACCCAAGACTGGTAATTGGCATTCAAAGAGGTAGCAGAATGCACCTGCCACTCTGACCACTGCTGATCTTCACCATGAATTAACTAAAAAATACATGTCAAGCAGCTAATTGAATGAAGCTGCAGACTTGTAAGTGGTAATGGTTATGATTAGTGTGCAACATACCACGTAACGTTAATGATATAATCTGGGTCTCCGTAGACCTCAAGTTGAAGTCTAAGGAGTCATATTCTAATGAAAGGGAGAGTAAATGACAATAAAAAAAACTTTAAATGGACAGACAGAGCTCCCTTGCTCCTGTCTCCAAAAAGAGAAATACTCAATCGGATTTGAAAGGTCGGTGGTTGTTACTCTGCCCCCCTTGTACTCGATAGCTTGTTAAGGTAGATAGGCCTGTCAGCATTCCTTTCATTTAGGTCTGAGGAGTTATTCTTCATTTGCAGCAGGGAGTGAGGAGTCAAATTGGCACTGCTGACTGCTGCCTTTCTTAGCAGTCGGTGAATTGCACGTTTCAATGAGGTGCATGCTGAGCATGGCATGTGTATGTGTAGTGGCTTACCAGTTACTTTTTTGTTGCATGTTTTCAGAGCTATTACAGTAATGAGATTAGTGATGCACAAGCTGATCATGCTTTCTTTAGACATTACACTTTGTATACAAGTGACAAATATGAAGTGAGCAGCCAGAAAATGTCATTTGGTAAGAAAACACGATGTGCGGGTGTTCTGGCTAAGCACACACTGTGTGCAGGATGGAAGCGCTTTTGTGGACTAGATGAATCCTGCTGGGCTCTCGGCCTTAGTGTTCTCAGATAAAAAGGAAAGCTTGTCCTGTGTGAAATTTGCTCCTGACTCCAGAGTCTATTCCATGCTTGTTAGAATATGACATCTTATAAATATCCTCAGCAAGACATGCTGCTGAACCTCTAAATGAGAAAAATGAAGCCTTTCATAGCAAATGTATCAGCCCAGTGACCAGCTTACTCATGAGCAAAAATTGAACATGTGTCCAGAAATGCAAAGTGAGGCTTTGGAATGTGCTGTCAGTCCAGGATATTCTAAATGCGGTTGGTGCTTCTGTGATTCAACAGTATCCTGTGGGGTGTAAATGGGTTGCACTCTGGTATTCCTTTCCATAGATTCACATATTTACTGCGTAAATGATACTTGAAGTTAATGGTGACTAGGAAACTGCTTAATGGAACTCAAGAGCAGATCTGAGAAATGGCATCGGTCTACCAATAGAGCTATTAGAATGGTCACAGATTTGCATCACAGATGCTACATTAACCTTGCGAGTGCATCAACTAATTCCATAAAGCCTGGTGTGTTTATACTGTATCCTGTCAGTAGGTTTGCAAGCTGTCTGCAATAAAACTGAAGTCATGGTCTGGGACTATTAGGGGTGCAGCATATGTCTACTGTGTGTAACCAGCGTGAAAGGTAGATGGAATGTTCTTTTTCTTCCACAGGTACAAAAGTGAGGTTAAGAAATATGTTTTCAGTTTGAGTAAAGATAATGATGAACAAGGAAATTCAAGATCCTGAATTAGAGGATTAGGAATATGCACAAGACTAAACTGGAAATGAACACTATGATTAAGGAAAACACAGTGAGCTCAATGGTAATCTTGTCAACTCCCAATGATGCACTCTGTCTTTTAGAATACTGGTTTCACTACATGAGTTTAATTTGTATTAAATGTTTTTGAACTTAATAACTCTGTCTTTTAGAATACTGGTTTCACTACATGAGTTTAATTTGTATTAAATGTTTTTGAACTTAATAACTGTTCAAATGTTAATAACTGGCAGCCAATTCAAACTAGAGATGTATGCAGAATCTGAAATTTTATAAAAAGAAAGAAAGAGAGAGAGAAAGAGATAAGAAGGAAAGAGAGAAAGGAAGAAAGGTCATGGCCTGAAAATCATTTAAAAATATTGCTTAAAAACAACTTATTGGAATTTATACCTGGTATTGTAATTATTGATTCTAACCCAATGAATGGAGCAAATTTTAAAAATAAGAGGCTTCTTTATCTCTTTAATTAAGGTAATTGGGTGAGGCTTACATCAACAATTGTGAATATATAAAATTTCTCTTCTAGCACAGTGTTGTTTATCTATTATTTACTTAATCAAGAACATTAAGATGTTTTCTGCTGAAAGAAAATATCTTAAATCAGTATTTTACTCTCTAAAATTTTGAAAACAAAATTTATAGGAGTCTCCTCAAATGTTATTTACACTGATTTCTACCCCATTTATTTTTCCTTTGTTCTGAATTCATACGATATATTTCTACACTCTGGCAGATACAGGTATACATGTATGTATATTTAATGTTATTGGTCTTTAGGTTATAGCTGTAGACAATAATTGTAAACTAAAATTGAATAAATATTGCAACCTAATATTTCAAAAAATGTTACTTTTATCATTATAGCAGACATGTGACATTTCCAAACAAATCATAGGAGAGTCAAGTTGTCCATCTCATGCATAAGAAATTGTTCAAAGCGTTATGGTGATTTACAATATTAAAGACCAATATGACAAACACTTACCTAGATGTCTGGCAAGAAAATATGCTGACTGTTCACAGATTTGTCTTTCCACTCATCTGTCAAACTGATGGAGGCCACAAATGTAGTTTCCAAAACTGCCAAAAAATATTTACTATTCCATTTAACACATAAAATTTAGCATCATATTAACCTTCAACTATTATAACACACCTAAAGAAAGTCAATATATATTTATGCCTGATTAATCCAATTATTAACTGATTTACCTGAAAATTTCTGAAACCTACACATGCATTCCTGGATAATATTTACACTAGTTGAGCTGCAATGTATCTTGTATAGAATAGTACAGTAAAAATAAAAGTATTCTCTAACTTGCTTGTCAGTATTTTGTTACATTCTTAACAGTTTTAAGGGATGGGGAGCATGTACATAGAAAAAGTCATAGAAAGCAGTTTTAAACAGATAGAATAGGGGTAGAGAGTATTAGAAGTCCAAAAGAATTTTTTAAATAAAGCATAGTATTACAAAATTTGTATACCTTTAAATCACTTAGGTTAAAGCACAAAGAAAACTAGTTTTTTTTAAAAGTATAGCTATAATCAGTCTTACACCTAACAGGGGTAAGGAAACAGTAAATACCACAAAATTTGAAAATCTCACTGTCCAAACACACTTTTCTTATACTCTTATTTCCCTTTACAGATTAATTTAAATGTAATGTCCATTAAGAGAGTAATAATTTTTATATTAAATTTTGAGGATGAAAAGCAAGACCTTTTTTGTGAAGATTGCTTTGAGAAAAACACTTTATTTCTGGAAAAAAATTGTTAAAAGCAACTGGTATAAGTAATATTCGAAAGGTATAAATGCCTACCCGTTAGGAATGATTCTACAAGTCATGATTTTGAAAGAATATTTTGGAATATACCTGTATAATTTGGATTGAAATCTTTTAAAAAATATTTCCCATCATTTTTAAGTTTGAAAGCTTAAAAAGTTGAGTGGATAAAAATAATTTTGCTCTTACTTAGCAAAGCTTTTGTATAATTATAGGTTGCTTGTACTATTAATTTAATTTAGTTAGCATTTTATGTGCTAAGAATGAAAACATCAGACATTCTTCAGAACACATGAATGTAAAACTTTAGGAAACATAAGGAAGTGATAGAAAAGAAGCCACGTAAGTTATTACCATGCACCTAATCAAAAGAACAGGGAACCACAATCATATCCTAGGACTCGGCTGTTCACAAGCATATTGGGATGGGGGAAAAACTGTGCTGATGTATTTTAGTAACCAAACTATTAAATGAGAACTATTTGGCCTATGACAGATAATTTGGTTCCATTTCAAATCATTCATGACAAGGGCAGTGACGCTAGTAATGACTGTTCACTGACAGGCTCAGTGTCTACCACAGCATTACTCCATTGCTGCTATAATCAATTTAAATCAAATTACATGCATAAACATAATGATCTATTTTGTAATAGAAATGTATCTTTAGAGCCAACAAAACAGCAAAGTAGTGGGTAGATAAAACTAGAAAAACCAGGAATGTCACATGTTTGCACTTAAAATTTTTAATTTAGTAAGCCAGAAAGAGAAAGAAAAATACCATATGAGATCGTTCATATGTGGAATCTAAAACAAACAAACAAACAAAGCATAAATACAAAACAGAAACAGACTCATAGACATAGAATACAAACTTGTGGTTGCCAAGGAGGCGGGGGGTGGGAAGGGATAGACCGGGATTTCAAAATTGTAGAATAGATAAACAAGATTATACTGTATAGCACAGGGAAATATACATAAGATCTTATGGTAGCTCACAGAGAATAAATGTGACCATGAATATATGTATGTTCATGTATAACTGAAAAATTGTGTTCTGCACTGGAATTTGACACAACATTGTAAAATGATTATAAATCAATAAAAAATGTTAAAAAAACCTTTTAATTTAAAGAAACAGAAAACTTTGTGGGAAATATTGATTAATCTTTTTAAGTGTATCAATCAGTTCATATCTACTCAAACGAAGATGTTTATTTGGTGAAGCAAAATAGTCAAACTGATCAGCTGCTAAGTGATTAAAAAATAGATGTTTTGTTTCGTTATCCAAAACTAATGATATGGCTGCATCTACTTGCTGCCAACCACAGATAAAAATTTTAAAAATAATCAGGCAGTTGCCTTTTTTAGGAAATACCTAAATTTCTGACAGAAATAATTCATTCTTATTTCTAAATATAATAGTGTTATAAAAAGATATAATAAAGATTTAAAATCTGCTTAAACCACATTAAAGAAATTGAAAAAAACATTTTCTATTCTTTTGATGGCAACTCTTTTTAAAAGTTTCTTTTTCTTATTTTCTCCCTTATTGTATTGTCTGGTGTTTCAGACTCTTCAATACTTGGTTAAAGTAATTTTAAACTGTCATTAACTGAAGCTTATGAATCACTTATATTTTTATTTCATCTCATCTGTATTTTATACTTACACATTTTTCTCTATTTTCTGAGGAAGTACTACATCCTCAGTACTGTACTGTGATAGCAAGTTCATATATTTATAGCTCAATGTGTGACTGTAAATAATCATTCTGATTTTATTTCTACCAGAGTATAAGTACATGGAGTTGTTATATATGATTGATCTAAACTGTTGAAGTAAAATATATCTAAATTGATGTCCTGGTTTTTGTTTTTCTTTTGTTTTTGCTTTGATTATTTTTTGTTGTTATTGCTGTTAATTTAGCCTAGTAAGCTACTTTATACTTTGTGGGGAAAAAAGAACTCTTCTGTAAATTTGACTCATTACATATCTCAAGTGGGTCTTTTACTAAAACTGATATTCTTTTCCTTTTGGTTTTCTGCATGCAGGCATATGAGCTACCATTCAATTCACAAACTCAGAGAAAATTTTATTTTCTGTAATTAATCAAGGTGCCTAAAACTGAAAGGGTACATTTTATTTACATTATTTTCAGCTTTTTTGGGTTTGAGCCGTATCCTGCAAACTGGTTTGTCATAACAAAAACCCTAAAATAGATAGCCCTTCATGCCTACCTTCTAACTTTTTCCTTGACTTCTATCTTCAGCCTGCCATTGAGATAAACACTATGTATTATTCTTAAATACTTATGTGGATGTTAACAAAATGAAATAGGGCATTACTCCAAAAAAGAGGGGAGGAGGGAGAAAGAAAAGGAAACCTCTCTATAATGCAGCTAGCAAAAGGCTTTATCTTTATGACACTAACGATAATCCCTTGTGTAATTAACTGTGGAGTGGTTATGCATGCAGCATGCAGTCCATGACAAGCCTCATAGAAAATACATCAGTATTAGCCACAGGTGAATTCGTTTAGAAAGATTAATGACTGCACCTGAATTTTAATGTCTGAAAAGGGATGGAACACTGAATCCTTAATTAAAAAGTTGAATGACTGGTATGGTTTGTTTAACAGCACAAATTTCAACGGGAGGGTTTTGTATTCAAATGAAGTATGCAAAAGGAAACTTTCCTTAGAAAGTAGTGAAGTAAGGGTGAAAAGCAAAACTGTTTTATGTGCTTTACTTTATGTAAATCGATACATGGATCAGTTGCTTTGATATGGATCAAATGTGGCGTAATTGTGGCTCTTTTCTGTTTACAGGGAATGTGAAGCAAAGGATTCTTACAGAACATGAGCCGGCATTACCCTCAACCAGGAGAAAGTTCGAGTAGGGGAGCGGTAGAACTGACGAGTGATCTTTTTCTATCCTTAATGGGAAGCAGTTTCTTCATTATTTCACAACGTTTTTAATGAAGAGAAAGTAACCTTGAAAAACAAGTTGGCAATGCCATTCCCAGTAGAGTTTTAACTCTGCTTTGCAAATTCTTTTACAGAGTATGTGAAAGCTTGTCAGAAGATTTTTCAATGACAATTTTAATCTCTATTTTCAGGACCGAGAAGTGAGCAAGGGGAAGGATGACTTAGGCATGCTTCTCTCTAGAAGAGAAGGAAACGACTCAGGTTAATCACTCGTTCTTTGGGTAAGAATAGCTAAAAGCAGATGTCTTCAGCAAGAATGACCTGAAGTATTATTTTGGCCACTGTACTTAGAACTGTTTAATTTTTCCTACTGTTTTTCAATTAATCACATAAACAGTAAACATGTTCTGGAGCTTTAACTAATCTGATGTGGCAAAAGAAAAAAAGGAGAAAAGGAAAAACAAGAAAAATAATAGAAAAAGAAACGGAAGTGGGATGGAAAGAGAAGAAAAAAGTATATAAGGAAAAAACTGACAATATCATTGATCTAGACACAGCTGACAATTGATATATTAGTGTAGATGCATAACCAAATTACTCTTTCTTTAAAAAAAAATAAAAGTTTTTATTGTCATGAAGTAGAATTTTAAAAAAATGAAACCAAGAATGTATCTGGTAGCTTTATACTAACAGTTTATACAATTGTCTGCATTTTCTGTTTGTTCTTTGCTTAAAATGGGAATTCTACTGAAACTTTGGTTTAGAAGATATCAAAGCATGTAAAATTCCTTTGCCTTTTTATTTTCTGGGTCAGAATGCTGCTCACATCCATGGCAAAGTAGATTCTGATGCTCCTTAGATTCACACATTGCCTGCTGTACCACTTTTTCTGCCAAGTAAAAGCATGGCTTTTAGTTCTGTTTGCTTTCCAAGGGAACACATTTTTAATGAAACGTCATTTAGGAGTATTTGTTACTTCCTGTAAAAGCTTCTTTCATGGTTTTGTGCGTGTGTGAAGGAAAAAAAAAAATCAGCCTCTTAAAATGTTGCAGTTGTAACTGTTCCCAGTACTCAGAACACTAGAGAAGGGGGGAAGAAAGACTCCAGTTCTCACAGATGTATCAGATGTTTTTAATAATGGATTGAAAAAGCATGTGTTCCATGTACTGCTAGCGTCTCTGAGATTATTACAAAGCAAGTTTATCACTGCCGATTTCCATTAGTTATAATTACCTGTGCCATAATGTGAGACAACCGTCATTGGCACATGAACTAAAAATATTTTGCAGAGAGTGGATTTAGTTTTAAAGTAAATATTGACATCTTAGCATAAAGCCAAAACTGAAATGTAAAGAAATGCTAATGCTTTGGCAGCTCTTGTCTGCTGAATTCACTTAATCCATTAGGAGTCAATCTGTGGGATAAGGTTTGAGGGGGCTTAAGGATTGGTATTGTTAATACCAGTTAAAAATAATTTACAAAGGTGTCCATTAAACCTGTCAGCAAAGTGTTGATGGACAAAAAATAGGTTGAGTCTGGATCCACCCAGAGCTGTTCACATGAAATTTCAGTTAATAATGTTTGTTATAATTTTAGTAAGTAAATGAAAGTTCAGTATTATAGCTTTCTCCCAGTTATGTACCTAAATCTTTTCCCGAACTTATTTAAATCCTCATTACTAAAAGTTAAGCATAGTCTCAATGCGTTCATAAGCTTTTCTGGAAGGGTCCTTGTAATTTCCTCAAACTCCAGGGGCTCATGTTCACTTCTAAACGAATTAAATCAGAAAGAGTAAGCAAATTGCAAACTTAACAAAAATTAGAAGATTAAAACAAAAAATATTTAAAGTTGCCTCTTAAATATTTTATGGCTATGAATTTAAAACAATCATTCAAAGTGATTTTTAAAGGGGAAATTATTTAAAGAAAAAATGATGTTATTAGCTAAAAGACTGTATTTGGATCAAAATGTGAAACAGAATTAAAACTCATATTCATAAGTAAGCCTATATAGATACTTATATTATATCTTCTAAAGATCTTGACCTAAATTCAAGGTCTAGATAACTCTGAAAAGTAGAATATAACTCTTGTGATAACATGATAAATTCTGACATTTGTGGCATCTTACGCTGTTCATAAACCTGCCGTATATAGTGCCTCCATAGACAGAATTTGAACTACTCTTTCTTGCTGAATGAAGGGATAAATGTTTGTGTGCGGGTCTCCCTTTCTCTCTCTCTCCCCAAAGCTCAGCAGTAATTTTTGATACAGCAAATAATATACACACTACTTCTAAACATAGCTTAGAGCTCTTGTAATATTTATAATCTAACTGGAAGGTATATCTATATATTTTGATAAAATAATTTAAACATACACTTATATTTGTACATATAACCTATACAGTTACTATTTTTTTTAGAAATACACTATAATTACTGCAAATTGTCAGTTTAACCCTCTACGGAAATAAGGAGAAGAGCACTAGGAAATCGATACTATTATGTACTGACTGTTTCTTATATGACAATCACTATATTACAGGCTTTAAGCGTTAATTTGACCTGAAGATGTTTGTGATGGGTACTGTATTAAGATCATTTTGTAGATTAAAAAAAAAAAAACGCTGAGATTTAATGGCTGTTTTAAACTTCAAGTACTATGCTGTTAAAAACCCAAAGACTTTTCAAAAAAAGTTTGTCATTTCTCTGCACACTGTATTTAACTGTCTATCACTAGCTAAATTAAGATCTATTAAATCTTTACTCCAGATTTCTAAAATGTTAGACCTGGTGTTTGTTTGGAGATTTGTTCTGCAACTTGTAGACAAATCTGTGGCAGCAAAGGCATAAACAAGCAATTTAGAAAAATGTTACTCCTTTCTGGACCTGATAGAATTGATGTAAAGCTTCCAACACTTACAAGCCATCCTCTCAGGCTTCCCCTGGAAGATAACAGTAGATGTTGGCAAAATTTATGAAAGCAAAGGCACTCAAGAAAGTAATCAACTACCACCTATTTTAAATTAAGAACACACATGAAGTTTTCCTGTTTCTTTGTTTTGGGTTTAGGGTTTCTTTAAGTAAACAGGACATACGTTTCACTTTTTGTCAAGCTTTCATTCTGTTTCACTTCAAGCTTCTTTCTCACTTCTTGTCTGAAGTCCTCAGAGAACCAGAAAAAAAATATGAATGACACTTTCTTCTTGTGGAAGGATTCCTTTTCATTACATACTTTGCATGTCCATAGAATGAAAGTCATTTAATGATTAAGAAAATATGTTTTTTTTAACATGCGAAAAGCTTAAGATACAGTATAGTAAAAGTTAATTGTATAATCTATTACAGTAGTGGGTATGTGTTTACTGTAGAATACTTTCAGCTTTTCTGTATGTTTGAAAATTTTCATAATAAAATGTTGAGTGGTGGAAAGTTGAGTCTGGAAATTAAACACCAAACTACTAACAGTGGTTATTGTTGTAAAGAGTAGGAATTAATAACAGACTTTGCATCCTCTGAATTGTTTCTATTTTATGCAAAAGCTTGTGTTAGCTATTAGGAAAAATTATTTCCATTTCATAAATTTGCAGAAAAAGGTATTAGTTTAAAAAAAAAAAGGGGGGTCACTGTACTGCCTTAAAATTCTCTACGTTTTGATGGAGAGTGAAAAGGAAAAGGATGTCATTCATGTTGGAGAAATTCTTTCTCCCCAGGGCTGTGCCAGAAGAATTACTTTTAAAATTTCATTAAAATCCAAATAATAGAAAAGTCAAAGAACAATCACAAATAGAGTATGTTGACACTCAGTTATATGCAGTACATTGTTGGAAACAGAAAAAAATATATAAAAAATTTCCCTATCTTCAAGTTGCATATGATTTAGTTTGAGAGACAAAACTAGCATAATAAAAGTAACGACAATTTAAAATCAAACTGTCATTAAACAGAAATTCAGAGAAAGGGATTGAGTAGAGTGATTAGGCAGAATTAATGTATTTGAGGGAAACTATAGCGGAGAGTCTGGGGATTGAAAAATTGCCCTAAACATGTAGATTAATATTATATATATATATATATGTATATACACACATCAGGATTACACTGCATAAGTGATTCTTAACTAATTTTTATCAATGTATTATGACATGAGAACTTGCATACATCATTGCATATTCTTCAAACTTTTCATTGCTGCCTGGAATTCCCTAACATGCGTATATCTTATTTTTATTTTACTGATCCTTATTTTGCAATGGTCATATTTGGTTAGCATTTACTAGCATTCTAAATAATGTTGAAGAATATGCTTATTTTGAATATTTTGATATTTTTATAAAGCCAAACACACCACTATTTTCCTTAATTTTTGGTTCTTTCTCTGTTTTTATCTTTGAGGGCTGGGGTAATCTGTGATTTTTATATCATAAATGAGGTATAGCAACAGGGGCTCTGACTTAAGGAAAAGTCACACATGAAAATCAATTTTTACAAGAGATAAAACTGTGAACAAATTCTTCATTTTATGCGAATGGTTTCCCACAAGGTATCTAACTACAAATGTGCTTCAAGTATTCTTGTATTTATAACATTTTAACTTACATGTCTTAGAGCATAAATTTCTGCTGATGTGTGCACTGAGTTTATCACACTATAATTTAGATACATTTTTAAAGGTAAAATTAATTGATACCAATACCATAACTTTACTTTTAAGTACTTTAAAAACTGATCTTATTAAGAATAAGCTGCAGCATATTCCATTTCAACATTATGCTGAAAATTATTTTAACACTATCCACAAGCTAGACTAGTTGTATCAAACATATCAGTAATTCAGATGGTATGATTTGGGGGGAAAATAAATGATCCTTATAAAAGCAGAGATTAAGTTTTTCCAAGATGAAAATGCTGTATCACCACCACGCCTTCTCTGGTAGAGTAAGCGTTCAGTTTCCTTTAAGGATTTCATATTTCTCCAAACGTAGCTGTATAAAAAAGCTCAAGTACAGCACTTCCTACAGAACCATTTGTCATTTACCTTCATTTACTGTGTTTACTGTCCTCTGTGTATTGCTAAACTTCACTTTTAATAGAAGAAAATAGGGCTTAAAAGAGAAACAGTATTTTACTGCTGAGCAAGAAACTATTTGTATTCCTCTTTCAAAGCCTGCCTGGAAGCATGTAGAATGCCTCTTGACCAAAGGAGATGGTATGAATATTCATGTGTTTTATGAATCACAGAGTTGAGGCCGTATGGTTTTCCCATTTATCAATTACTGGTTTAGGATTATCCAGCCAAAGAGTTGAACTGATTAACAACGCTCTTTTTGTTTGCTCCGTGCTGAGGTGAAACAGCCCAGTGACAACTGTATTATTTCTTGCCTCTTCAGCTGTCCACACTTGTGCAATAAGCTTAACATCCTGTCAGGTTTCATCATGTAGCCCCTTTATTACCATGTTGTGAGAATTTGTATAGCTGTAAATCAGGGTGACTTTTTAAAGTTTAATTTCTCATTGCAGTGAAGACCCCATGGTTACTATGCCTAACAAGCATGGCTAATCACGCCCATCATAAGTGAGCTCAGGTATGCTTGGCATCTGACTGGAAAATTAAAGTTTTAAAAGTTAATGCCACAGGCAATTGAGAGAAGCAGCTGCAGTGCTACAACCTTACTGTCGTAAAGAAGTTGGGATAAGTCACACAGACTCACCTTGATTGACGAAGCGAGCATATTTGTTTTGGTTTTGTTTTTACATTTGCGGTTGTTTTTCTTTCTCTTTTCTTCTAAACTTCTCAGTTCTGATTTAAAGTTGTCACTAGGAAATTTCTTCCAGGACTTCAATAGTCCTATAAAAATTTGGGGGGAAAAAAAAACCCCAGTGAACTCTTTAGTGGTTTGAGAACTCTGCATTTAGAAACTCTAAATTCTAAACTCTTTTTGAAAAAGAGGCTTGATCTTTCCCTCTCTCTACTTCTCTCTGTCTCTGTCTCTCAATCCTCGAACTCCCTCTTCCCCTCCCCTATGTTTACCGTCATTAGTATGCAATGGTACGTTTTAATGGGATAGTGTGAAAACAGCCAGAGCCTAAAGGGGCTTTCTTGAGTATATTCTCATTTTAAATGCTGAAGTAGCGATTTCTTTTTCAAGAGAACAAGGAACCTGCTCATCCAGTATTTAGCAGCTTAGACTTAAATCCAAACTTTTCTCTTTGCACGGCTACATACTGATTCCCGCTTTACCCCTTTTCCTGTTTCTCTGTGGTTTAGTTTGCTGTCTTGGACGAGGGTCGCCTATTTCAGTTTGTGTGTGCATCAACATCCCCACGCTTCGTTCTCTTCCCTGGAGATGGGCAGCCCGTTTCAAATCTCTAGAAGTCTATTTTCAATATATACTTTCAATTATTTCTAACATTGCACTATTACTGTGAATATGAAGGAAATCTGGCTGCCCCGACAATCTCTTGGATGTCCTGGTGCAATCCGAATTAGCTGGCGTTTAGTTCTCTCTTCATGTGCACAACGTTTACTGCTAACCTATCTGAAAAGGGTCCAGGGAGAAGAGAGAGAGAATTGCCCTGCATTTCAGTCGTGTACAGCTAATACCGTTGCCTTAGTGTGGGAGAACCTAGTTTTCTCTGTGAATCTGGGGCTACACAAGAGGTAAATTACACCTTCTAGCACCTAGGAACCCCTCAAATGGCCTTTGCTGACAGTCTCTGAGTGATTGAATCACTTACCCTACAAAAACAAACCTGATGCAAAAAAACCCCAAAACACACCAAAAAAACCCTTGCATATTTTAAGTGGATGTAAAAGAAGTCTATAGTTTGGGAAAACAGATTAAACCTTTTTTGGGGGGGGATCCATTTGCCACGTAGGACTATCACATCAAGGGAGGCTGTGTCAGGGTTGTTGAATTTCCTCTCTCAGATCCAAGCATATCATTCTGTACAGAGTGCCAGGCTTTGACTGTCTGGGATTCTGAAAATTCTGTTTGTGGAGCAATGAACAGTGTCAAATTCTTTGTGCAACATTTTGAACACCAAGTCTCACACTGTGAATTCTGTTTTTCTGGTTTCTAAATCTTGAGTGCTGCATGCAAAACATGTGGGGGATGGAGATTAGAAAGATTCTGTCTGTGTAAGTTTTTACTCTTCCTAAGGCATGTGCTTTATTCTGTGCATGCAACTCAAGTCCACTCACTGCTCTTTTTTTTCCTGATGAGTGAGTTATATTGTTTGATTTACATTTTATCAAATATACTTTCAACATTACACAAAGCTCTCTAGCACTGCATCTCATTTCTGATTTAGATCTGATGTCTTCTAGATCACTATATGGCAAAAAAATTATGTATTCATTAAGAAAATAGTGAATAAAACATAAGGATGCATAATGAACATGTAAGAAAGGGAAAAATCACAATCTTCAATGTTGAGTTTGTTTTCGAACACGGTTGAGCTCTCAGTCATTGTAGTGTCCTTCCTTGTAACTTTTCTCTTCCATTCATTTCCTTTATGTATGACAGTCCATACATAAAAATACAAAAAGCAAGAATCTTTTATTTCTACATTGTCATCTTTGTAATTCAAAACCTTGCCTAGTACAGACATTCATTCAGATGTTTAGGCTGAAAAATAATGTATAACATCCTTACAGTTTTCAGCATGGTAATTACAACTTCAGAGAAAACTGCATTCAGCAAACAACAATGGAAAAAATTGGCTTAAGACTTTTAAATTCTCTAGTAAGTGCTCCTTAAACAGTAAATGATGGCAAAGATAAAATCAACCTAAAGCATGAAACCAAATCTCTAAAAAATATATTTTATATGTCACCTCCATTTGCATAAATGGAATATTACCCTCTTTTTAAAATAGACAATTTTAAAGAGTAGTTATAGTTTCACAGCAAAATTGAGCAGAAAATATGGAGAGTCCCCTTATACTGCCTGCCCCTACACACTGTTTCCCCCAATGTCAAAATCACACACCAAGAGTAATACACTTCTTGCAATTTACCTTTCTATTTGTTAGTGAAAAAACACAACTCTCAGGTGTTGAATTTGTTGACACTCTAGTTAAAAAAAAAAAATCCCATTTTCAGCTGTTTCAAGCTTTGCTAAAGGGCACTATTCCAAGAGGAAAATATTTTGAATGCTGCTACATTCATGACACTAAATGTGTTTGAGGACATACTGTGCTCAATGCATGACACAGAACGGATGCTAAAGTAACTTAGAGAAGGTGTCAATAGAAGCACACTAGCTGGTTTGTAGATGCAAACTGACAAATCGCTCACCAGAGATTAATACTGAGGATGCAGTACAGCCTCTGCAGAGACTTCACCTCCTGCTATTTGCAGTTGCTTCTACCTGAGGGTGGATAAAATTCCAGACGTAATCGTTCAACACCCAAGCCCTGCTTCCTCAATCTGCTTCCCAGTGGGAGTATTAACATTGAAGCTCTACGGAGAAATTAAAATAGTAGTTGTCCTAACATCTTAGAAAGAAATAAATATTTTTTAAGCCAAACAAACACCTGTACAGGAGAGTAACAAGGTAAAGAATAGAGACTTAAGAGGGGACTAAGCCATCTGAAAGGGCGGTTAATTAGAAATCACACATTCTTAGATAAACAAGGTTATACTGTATAGCACAGGGAAATATATACAAGATCTTATGGTAGCTCCACAGAGAAAAAAAATGTGACAATGAACATATATATGTTCATGCATAATTTAAAAATTGGGCTCTATACTGGAATTTGACACAATATCGTAAAATTATTACAAATCAATAAAAAAAGTTAAAAAAAGAGAAATATTTTATACATGAAAAAAAAAAGAAATCACACATTCTTGGATAGCCTGGGTTTTTTCCAGCTATTATAAGATTATAAACATGCTTTGTCTGTGATGTCAAACGGTGGATCTTTCTAATAGCAATTCCAGTATGAATACAGATTCTGAGCATTAAATACAGTGTGGTGAAGGCACTTGCTAAGCCCATGAATCAATAAGATATCTATCCTGTTTGGTCATGCAGGTCTTGAATGTTAAATAGGAAAATCTTAAAAACCTTGGTTCCATAAGCTTTCATTATATTGGAGACAGATGTATTTTTTTAATGAATCAGGACTGTGAATATTGATTCTATCAAAGAGTTCTGGGAACATTAACAGAAAAGAGGTTCTCATGACATCATGTCCCTCATCATAATGTGTGCATATGATCCTTGTGGGCCATGTATATTTTATAAAATTATCGATGAGAAAGGGATCTCTTTAAGCCCTTACTCTTTAAATGATGTTTCTCCACCATCCTCTTATCTTGTTGCTTTGAGGCTTTTCTAAGTGGTTGCTGGTTCCTGTATCTACTCAGCTTTTCCACTAGCATCTCCTCTGCTTCAAGAATTGTCTGAAAGCTTGCAATCAGTCCTTATCATGACTGTCCCCCAATACTTTTGACTCTATACCCATTCCCATCTTAACCTAGTCCCATAAACCATTTACAAATAATTTTTGTTTAAGAGTCAATTAAGCATTCATAGTGCTCCTGCTTTGCAGAAAAACTGGTAGTGAAATAAAAAAGCTGATGTCTTCATCAAAGTGGTATCACCGTTATGAATGGAACTTCCAATTTCAAGGGCAACAACATATAAACAAAAAAAAGTGGGGTTTTTTTACTTCTTGAAACTACTTTATGATTGTTCAAAATTTATTGAGCCCTAGTAGTACTGAAGTCATTTCTTACAGCAATAACTTGTTTCTATCCATTTTTATCTTAATCATTTTTTTATTTTGTGTGTATAAACCCTGACTTACAAAAAATAGTACATAAACATTTATTGTATAAATGAATAAGGAAAAAGTTTCCATTTGGCATTTGGGGTTTTCTTCTCACAAACAAAATATTTAATGCAATAAGTGTGGAAAAGCATCACTGAATTCATATGTATACATGCCACAAAATATGTGGTTGTTACTATTTCTTTAAGCAGCAGACGGATTTCTTTTTTGCAGTGTTTACAAGACAATAATGGGTCTTTTATATTGGCATAAGGCTGTCAAAAAATAAAAAAGACTGTAGATAAGAAATGGGAGCCTTTTTTTCATAGCTGTGCTCTGACAGAGAGAAGGAATTGGTGGTTTCTATCTGTGTGCTGCACAACTGAGGACAGACAGTTACTTAGGCCTCATTATGTGTGGTTTAAATGGCTAAGAATAGTTATGTTCAAAGTAGAGATATCAATGTCTTAAAAGCCACTCATGGGATAGACAACAGCTTCTTCTTTAAGCCACTTAACTTTTTTGTCTCGAAATTAATATTTCATTATCCCTTGGAGCACTTGACATGGTGTTTAGGGTTTGAAGATGTACAGCAACCACCATACAAACTAATATTAAACTGGGTCTTCAAAACCCGTAGAGAGAAGGTGCTGCAACTAAATGCTTTTGCACATAACTGAAGTAATTAACTGTTGTAGACAGATTTAATGCTATGATGGTTTATTTTAACCAAGGACAAAGGTAGAGAGGGGCAGAGCAGGAAGTGAAATGGATACAGTGAGAAAGTAAAAAATTAAATAAATGTCAGTGTTGCCCATCTCAGGAACAGTGGCTCCCTGCTACTTTCTGAACTATCATGTTCAAAGCTGTTGATTTAAGCTCCTGCTGGTAAACATGCTTTTTTATAACCTCAACTCATCCATATTTCACACAGGAGACTTCATAAAAGAGACAGATTTATAATTTTCTGTCACTGAATTTAAGATTACCAATTATTTCTTTATTGAAATTTTTGCATCCTTTACTAGAATAGGTATTCATAGCTTTATAGACCCTTTCTTTTTTCTCAGTCACTCAGTTTAGATTTATGAAGCCTAAGAGTTTTCTCCTGCAGCAGCTCACAAAAACATTCTACTTCAAATTCACAGGGCCTCAATCAGTGTAATTATTTCCAGGAACAAGCCACAAGTTTTAGAATTTATATGCTTTAATAATTGTATATTCTTGGATTCTATAATGATTTTGCCTGAATGGAAAATAGGATTTTCGAGGATAGAATATATGGCAATATTTAAAGATTCCTTTGTAGATTAATTGGACATTCATATTTAGAATTTTAACTTTTCTCTGTGTACGATCCAAGATTTAAACCTTTCCAAACCATATCAATAGCACACTTTCAGAACATTAATTATGTCGAAGTTTGCAGAAATAGCAGAGAATTTCAACTTAAATATTTTACAGTGAAACTGCAAAAATGAGGACAGGAAAGTTCCTGAGATGTTGGTGATCTTTCAAGCCTGAGTGCTGAAAGTCGGTGTCCACAAAAGGATGAAGGACATGTTACCTCATCTTCTACAGGTACTGTGTTCTGTCCTGTTGATAGAATTTTGTCTCTGGTGCAGTTCAAAGATGTGTGGAATTTGTAGAGGTGTTAGAAGAATATGGTCAAACAAATTTCCTGTATTATAATCTGAGAAATGGTTAGAACCTAAAGAAAAACTCTCTAAAATATGTCTTGAAGAATCTGGCATTTCTTAGAGAGCTAAGAAAAATCCTATTCCACCTGAAGAGATGAGTGATTATCCCAAAGGAAGAGACTCAGGGTTATCCCATACTTTGACTTTTGAAGACTGGAAAAAGGAGCCCCTAGCTCCAGGCAGACAAAGCAACTCCCTTGCCAGGGCATGTGGCCTGAGGAACAGAAAGGAGGCTGAGTTTCATCCCTCCACCGCCAGGTACCTAGTACAACCTTGCCCCGCCTTTGTTACAGACCCTGATTAAATCCCAGGCAGTTCAACAGGGCTGGCACAGAACATGAGACTCAGACACCTCTACTCTCCAGAAATCTCAGAATGTCCCCTTTGAACACTTCTACCATACATTCATCACTCAGAATGAGAGTGTTTGCCAAATAAATAAATCAGAAGTTATCTTCTATAAAAATCGAGAAGCCATAAATTACCCTCTAAGAATAAAAAATTATTTGGATCTAATGCTGTGTGTCTAGCTAAATACTGCTTATATAAACTACACACACACACACACAGGGTTTATAGGGTATATAAACTTCATTTGATCTTCACAACAATCCTGTGAGCAGACAGAACTCAAATTTTTATCCAAGTTTTCACATTAAGGAACAGTAGTTCAGAGAGGTTCAGTGGCTTGTCTAAAGCATCACAGCAAGTAAGGTAGCAACACAAGTAGAACTCATCTTCTGAATGCAAAAAATAGTAAGTATAATTGAGATTCACATGCAGGAAACAGAGTATTTTGCATTTTGAGAAGATTTTAGAGTGATTATTTTCAGCTTTTGCTGAATATTGATGGATAGGAGAGTCCATGGAAAATATGGAGAGGTCTTCCACAGCTGTTAGTGGTTCTTTTTCCACTTTTATCTTTCAGGCATTTCAAAAATATACAGTAACTCACATTAATTTTGATATTTCTCAATTTGTTTTGTTTGTCAATGTGTGTATGAGGGGGTCTGTATAGTTTGATGTTGGATGCAGGAATAACTATGAACAGTTGAAGCTGTATCCAAAGCAGCATAGAAGGACAAAATTTAAAATATATATATTTCGTGAAAATTGCTAACAAAGATTATTGTGAGAAAGCTTATGGATAATATTATAGAATAATTTCTGGCCTTCTCTTAGATAGTTAACTTTTCATAGAGTACTCTTCCAAAATCAAAGAACTAACACATGAAAATGACTCCTTGTTAAGCAATTTTGTTCTCTCGTCTTTGTCCAGAATTTTTTTAAATTACATGAAAACCCCAGGTTTAAGTGTCCATTAAGCCAACATATATTCTTAAGATGCCATGAAATGCAAATGTTAAAATTCTTGAGATTCTAGAGGTAGTATAAGAACTGTAAATATTCTATTTTATGATTGATATAAGTATACCACATGTAATGTCAAACAAGACACATTGCAAATGAGTTGAAATAGTGCAATTCTAAGTTTTTGTTTATCCTCTAGGGTATATTGCTTTTATATTTTAAAAACATAAATATAACAAAGTACAGTATCAAAGGCCCTTTATAGGGTTACATTTTTTTAGTGGTGCAAACTCCAAGTTGCTATAATATCAAAAACACAGTATAACTTGAAGATGACAAAACAGAAAACTAAGGCAAGGAAAAAAAAACACATTTTATGTAAAATATTTGGGCTTACAGTATCCTAAATAGGGCAGAAAAAAAATTTTTGGACTGTAACATTCACATATTATTTATGACCATAGTAACAGTAAGATCTGAGTTTCACAAAACACGTCTTGGTCCATTAATTTTTCATCAGTACTTCTGTCCTTTTCTATATCCTCTAAGCAGTACATTGAAAAGAGGAGATGTATAATCAGTAAAGTTTTCAAGATTCATTTTGGTAGAAATAAAATCATGTAAACTTGCTTATATTTTCCAGTGGTGAACCACACCATATTGTATTCTAGCTTCTATTAATGCATTAATATTTTTCCTTTGTTGGTGTGGGACCCTTTAAAGAAACAATTTTGCAAGTATTTTTAAAGAACAAAACTTGTACATCTGGATTTTCATCTGTTTTCATGGCTTAAGAATACATAGCGATTTTTAAGCACTGTTAAAATGAGAGGCATAATAATGCAAAATGAACAATGAAAGGTAAATCTAGGTGGTAAGAGTTTAAAATGTCAATAGATAAGAACTTCTTGGTTTTTATCACTACATTTTCAGATTTCTTTTAGAGGAGAAATCTGCTTTTACTTTCTTTCTTTCTTTTTTTCATAAGATTTTAAAAATCCTCCCAAGATTTTCCAAGCTCCTTTTGGGGGCTTTCCATAATGACGGCTGCAGGCTGTTACTTCAGGTGACTGTGAAATCTTTTTTATAGAAGTCAGTTGAAATTATGCTCTTAGTAATCATACTGAATATACACTGAGGATAGAGATAGCAAATAAATATGTATAGGATCAATTTTACATTCAATTAAATATTTGCATTTTGATCCAATAATTAACATTAGGACGAAAATAATCTTGTGAAGCGCATTACACACATTGATACAGCAGGCATTACTTTACCAGGGTTAAAATATTATCATTATGCCTGATATACACATGTGAAAGTGGATCCTAGGAATGAAGCATTTATAGTAAACATCCATATGTTTTAGTAAACACAACTGCACACTTTCCGGAGTAAGCAAATGTGTAAATTCCTGAAATGGTACTGAAGAATTAAAATAGTCACTCTTTTTATAACCCTATATGGAAAAAAAAAACCACAAGGTAGGATGCTTTGAGATTGTAACAAAATAATAATGATAACAATAGTAATAGCAAGCCCCTATTTGGATTTGTATATATATATAAAACCATCCTACTAAGTCAACCATTTAGACCCTCTTATCCTCATATTTTGCAGAAGGCTGATCTTAGGCAAAAGGAAATTTAATAATTTTCAGGCAATAACTGATGTAGTAGAACTTAAGATTTAGTCTTAGGAACTAATCAATTAAAATAAAGCTAACTCTTACATAGTATTTACCAATTTGAAGCACTGGGCACTTTTCTAAGTGCTTACCATATATTGATTCATATAATCTACCTTATTCAGTTCATTCATTTATGGTCTTCATTTTACTTATCAGAAAACAGTGATCAAATAACTTGCCAAAGGACACCTAGCTAGTAAATGGCAGCAGGAATTTAAATGAAGCCATTGTAGTTCTGAAGGGTGTCCTAACCACGCTTTGGTGTAGATACAGTTTCATTAGCTTAAATGGCTCAAAATTGATTTGATTCTGATAACCCTCAAAGCCTTCATTTGTGAATATCTGAAAACAGTGGATGCCACAGGCTTCTTTTTGCTATGCTTTCCTTTCTGTAGAAGTGAATCGAGATTCCCCATCGCAGTAAGAGTGCTGGCATTCCTCTCCCTCTCTCAGTTAGGGGCTTCATTGTTATGAGACATTTTGCATTTTCAGGACTTTGGGAAAAAATTTTGCCCTTCATTAGAAGTTTATTTCTGGGCTGGCTAGCTGCAGCTAGGTAACAGAAATACTTTTAGACTCTTTGCTAGGTTGTCTCTTCAAGAGAGAAACTATAGGAAACAAGTGGTATACTGTACACGAAAACATTACTATGAAGAGTAATGAAAGTACTTTATATTGAAAAAGTCATAGGAAATGATCCTCGATTAAAACAAGAAAAAGGAACTCCATAAACTCAACTACCTCGTAAATACTCTCCCAGTGTCCTCTAGACCTGTGGCATTCCCAGGCTAGGAATCACGGAATCGGCAACTAGGCAGAATTTCAGGAATGTACTGTCAGGGCTCTAGCTACACCCTTTCTGATCCCAGTTAGCAAACAGGCCATTTTCTAACCCTTTACCCAGTAAGACTTAGGCTCAAGGAGCCGCAAGAAACTAACCAATTTAGGTATTGCTGTGATTCATTTTCTGTCAAGTATGACTACATTTCTCACAGCTGAGGGAACCAAATCTTCGTTGCTTGCGTGTTTTCTGACCTGAAGCAAAGAGCCAGAAGAAAGGAAAAAAAACAAACTTTTTTTTTTTTTTACATTTGTGACCAAGTGTCTTAAAACTTACTATCCAGAGCCCAATCTCTTCGTCCTTAGGCAGGGTTTCATCTACAACTTCCGGCTTCTGATTTTTGAAATGCATTTTACAACTAGCTTCGTAACTCCTAGCCTTGGTTTCTGATATAACCATTTCTCAAATCCCAAAACTTCTCCTTTTAGAAAATTCTATAATGTCCTGAGCACCTTTTAGACTCATTAAAGTAGGATATTAACGTTTTAAATAGCTGCCCAATTTTCACCAAGAAAGAGTGATGTTTCCCCAATATGTGAGCCCCTATGCAAGGACAGTACAATGTGGTATTTTGACAATCATTGATACAAGCTCCTTCACCCATGCACAAATTTGAGTTCACACTGGGGGTCTTATTTAAAACCCTGCCCATATTTTCAGCCCTTTTTTGTTAGTGAAACCGCTTAGTTATAACCACTGGTCTTTCCTGTCGCCATCCCCATTACTCCATATAAGCTGACCACAGCGACTAAGTCACAGGGACGGGGAGGAAGGCAGGCGGGGTATTTGACAATCCAGGGCACAGAATAAGAATAAATAATGTTAGGAGAAATTCATGGCTCAATTTCCTTCCCAAGAGGGTTTAGCGGCGCTGTGGGAGTTGAACAACTGGACCTGGCAATGGGTCCAGGCACTGAGATGCAGTTTCCTGATTTGACATCTTTTCCTCATCTCCTCCCTCCTGGTCCCACTTTCAAAATTCTTTGTTACGTTGTAAGTATATAATAAAATGTAAAAGAATCCGTGGAAATGTTAATAAAAATCAGTCTTTGTACACCAGGACTCAGAGGGAAACGGCCTCCATTCTCATTTCCTTGTTACACGCGTTACCAGGCCCCCCCGCCATCCGGCCAGGGAACCTTCTCGCTCTGGCCCTGTATTCCTTCACTCACCTGTTAGCGACCCTCCCAAGTCGGTCCCCAGCAAGGGTCCTTTTGCCCGCTGTCAGTCACACCAATAGAGGAGACCGAGTTCCTTCGGCTCAGAAGCAAAGGGAAGCTTTATTCTTTGGTCCAGGAATGGACTGGTGTGAGCTCTCACTCTAGCTGCAGGCTCTCCCAAGCCCGCGCGCCTGGGGCTGCTTTACGGGAATCCTGTCAGCAGGGAGGGGGCGGAGCCCTTGAGAGTGGGGCGCAGGCGCACTGCTCACGGCTCCGGATCGCGGCGCCTGCGCAGCGTCTCTGCACACAGCCCGCCGCCCATCTTGACTCGCTGCACCGCCCGCGGCGCTCCTTCGCACCGCCTGCCGTGCTGAGGCGCCGGCTCAGGCGCTTCGCGCGAGGATCCCTGGTCTGAAGTGCCAGGTGCACGGCCTCTGCACGTCGTACCCTATGAGCGAGAGAAACTGGACTAAGCGCAAAGGAAGAAAAAGGTTAGACTTTATTACCCGTAGTCTCTATTTTTAATCCCCAGGAATTGTCCATGGGCTTTGCTGGTCATAGTCCTCTTCTTGGAGCAAAATTTTGGTTTCCACATTATCACCACGGTCCCGTTAGCACTCGGTATATGACTTTTTTCACACAAGATTTCTGATAATCAGATTTTATTGCTATTGGGTAGTTTTTAACAAAATAAGCTGGCAGTTATCAGTAATTGCCAGATCTGTCAAAATTAATTTTGATCTCTTTTGCTTAAATAAGGGGAAAAGAGCCATTTGAGCCAATGTCTGATTAGGATATTCTAACAAATTCATTTAACCTTAACCATTTATGTCTCCAGAAGAAAATATATTTTACTCCATTCTTGATACAAAATTTCACCTGTAGCCATAAATACATTCACCTATATGAAAAGTCTCTGTACTTGGTTTTATCCCATATAATGGAAGAATATTCTACAATGTATTTTTCTACATCAGGTCAATTCTTCACTCATTCTTTACATCCAAAAGTCATCCTTTTGATAACAAAGTCAAATCTATCAAACTCACTAAAATCATTCTATTGACATTTGGCCAGAGTAATTTTAAAAATCATTTATTATTCCAGCAATTGTGCTATAAATATTAGCAAATATTTTTATTATCTTCTTATTGATATTTTTGCAAAACTTTAGTGCATGACCTACAATAAAGTTCATATATTCCATCTCACTGAATCCTCACAGTAGCAAAATAAAGTAGAAAATATTACAGTTTACAGGTGAGAAAATTTAGGCAAAGATGTTAGGTAACCTGTCAGTGATTAAGCAAGTAATAATTAGTGCAGCCAGAACTTAAATGCAAACTTGTCTGACCCTAAATGAAGCATAAGGAGAATTCCTCAAATTCTGAAGTTCTTTTCTATTCACTTTTCTTTGCACATCTGAAAACTTAAAGAGGAAAAATATATAAAACTCATAACTAAAGTGCCTTATGATAAAGTGGAAAAATTAGAAGAAGCAAAGATTTGCATGTACAGGTACAGCAGGTAGCACATTCTGATCTCAACTGTCAACTAAACTATTTAGTTATAGCAAAGACTCCGTAATTGACATACCCAACCTGGTCACTTCTTCCAGTGGAAAATGAATTCAGTGATAACAATCATGTGTCATTGACCAAGCAAGTTAAGGGATGAAGGAGGGAAATTATGTAGACATCTGTTTTAGCAACGGGGTGTATAGATGATTTATATCCAAATAACAGTACTTTGAGATTCAATGCTTTGGGATATTACAATCTAAAAATACTGTTAGATCAAATATATATGACTACCCACTGTAAGCTTAGTGAAACATCCCACAAGAAACTAAAATGCTAATGATTAAGCTAAACCAAAAATTTATAATTAAGAAGCACAGATAACTACAATTAAAATAATGGCCATTTCTAGACATTTCTGGTTCACCAATAACAAATTGTCCTCCCCTAAAACTGAGGGAATATTGTCAAGCACTGTCAACACTTCTGAATATAAAACTGCATTAGTCTGCAGGAAGTTCTAGCAACCTGGTATTTTTGGTATGTAAATACCAAATGTTAATACCATAGGTTACTAGTAAAACAAAACAAAACAAAACAAAAACCTCTTAGTTGTGAATGAAGATAAGATAGGTTTATGGAATAACGCCTGCTTTTTCATTAAGGATGAAAAAGACCATCTGCACATTTGAGGCTCTTTGGGAGGTCGCTGAAAGCCCACCAGTAGGCCACAGAACATTCTTCAGGAATTGCTGTGGTAGAAAATATTTATGTTCATCTTAAGAGAGTCAAGGTAAATAGTCCATCTCCATTTTTATCTCAAGTTATACTATTTTTTTTAAACAACATAAATTGTTTTTCATGTCTCAGGTGTGTTGTGGGTTTTGCGGGAACATTAGAAGATAACATATTTTCCTTACTTTGGAAAATTTTCCCTTGTATCCCAACTTCTCTCTCCCAACTCATCTAGTAAAATATCACCATTCACACCAAATCTCCTTTTTCACTCTCACATGAGAAAATACTGTCACCTCTCCCTACAAATGTATCTCAAATTTATTCACTACCAAGTTAGTCCATGCCTGGGTGCCTACAATTGCTACCTGATTAGACCTTCTGTTTCTATCTGTGCTTCCCTTCTCTTTTGCCCTACGGAGTGGTCTTTTCAAAATGAAAAATCAGAACATAACACTTTGATAGTCTCAACTGCCCATGGCTTCCTATGACATGGAAACTCCACATCTTTCCCAATCAGCCTCATCTCCTACCCTCCTCCCTCCTACTCCCTCCAGGGAGGTAGTCATGTGGCCTCCTTGCTGTTCCTAGATCAAACCAAAAATGTTCCCACCTCAGAGTCTTTACATTTGGAGTTTTTTCTGCCTGAAATGCTTACAGGAGCTGGTACATGGCTTGTGTCTTTGCTGCCTTTGTATGTCATTCTTATGTCACTTCCTCAGAGATCTCTTACCTAAACAACCTATCAAAATGTACACTCTGCCACTCCTTTACCCTGCTTCATATTTTCTGCTTAGCCCTTATCACAGTGTAACTATATTTTATTTGCAATTGCTTAAATGTTTATCAGCTGTCTCTATTACAATATAAACTCTGAGGCAGGGACTTTTATTTATCTCTGTAACCCTAGTTCCTAAGAGATCTTCATAAATAAAGCATGTCAGTAAATAGTTCTTAAGTGAACTAATGTCTATATTTATGTCCACACTTAGGTCACTTTGTTGGGCTCAATTTAGATAGCTACCTAATGCCACATTTAGGTAGCAGAATTACTGGAGAGTTTCTCTAGAATTCTTACACATTTGTAGTATCCTTGATGGCTCCATAGGCTCCCTTAGACCCAGTGACTGTGTTCCAATCTAGGGTGAAAGCCAGAGGATAGCAGGGTTGATTTCAGTTTCTCCCATTCACAGCTATCTGGGCATTTAGCATTCCAGATTTAATCTTTTGTTCAAAAAAAAAAAAAAAAGCTATCTCCCAACAGTCTCCTAAGTCCCACTCTTAGTGATATGAACCTCCAACCAAAGTGTCCCCATTCATAACTCTGAATGACAACTGTTGTAACCACACTCCTCCTGCTGATTTTGTTGCTCCTGGGGAAGAAAAAAATTAAGAGCCTGAAATTTTAACAAGTCTCTGCCTTTATTTCATGTGACACTTTGACTTGCTAGCTAAAAGGATTGCAAATCGAAACTGAATTATATTTTTAATGAGCTAAATATATTCCAATAGGGGAAAAATATTTAAAAGACATATCCTGGGAGTATCATGCGACTCTAACCCATAAGAACTCTTCCAGTTTTTCAAAGTAGAAGAGGTTATATTTTTTAAGATCCATAATTATATACTATAGTTACAACAATTTTACTGAAAATACTTGAATAATTAACATCAGAATATGATATCATAGTAACTGTAAACATGACGTAGGAAATAGAAATATTTTATATTTTTTATGTTCAGTGACAAAATAATAAGAAAAATAATAATAGATGTGATATCATGTGACAAGCAACATTACAAGCACTTTAGAACCACTCTCTGCAAACCTGATGCAAGCAGCACCATCTCTCCTGTAGATTATTGCAGTGGTTTCCAGCCTAACCTGTCTGTTACTTACCCTTGACTCCTACAACATATTTTCAGTATATCTTGCCCAATGATGCTTTAAAGAATAAGCAATACCATATCACTTCCCTGCTCAAAATCTTTCAATGGCTTTCCACTTCTTTTAGAATAACACCCAAAGTCCTTACCCTGTCCTACTAGGTTCTACATAAGATGGCCCCTAGATTCCCTTGATATCACCTCCTCCTTGGTCACACTGGCTTCTGTGCTGCTCCTTAAAACTTCCAGGCATACTCCTTCCTCTGGGCCTTTGCCTGGAACACTTCGCCCAGATGTTTGCAAGACTACTTACTTTTCCTCTTTTAGATCTTTGCTCAAATGTCATCTCAGTGACACCACTGACCACACAATTAAAATTACAGTCCTCACCTCCATACTACTTTCCTCAAGTTTCTTCCATTATAACATTTATCACCATCCTACATGTTATATACATTTACCCACTAATTTTTTTTTTGTTGTTTCCAGCCTCTACTCACTACAACATAAGTTCCATGGAAGGTTTTTTTTGTCTTGTTTTATCCACTCCTGTAACCCCAGTCCTTAGAACAGTGTCTGGTACATAAAAGCTAATAAATCTTTCTTTAAAAAAATAAGTATATTAAGCAATGAGTTTTTTTTACCTATCTATAAGAATGAATAAAATCCATAACATGGACATGACAACAACAAATGCTGGCAAGGATGTGAAGCAATAGGAACTGCCATTCATTGCTGGTGGGAATGCAAAAAGGTACAGTCACTTTGGAAGACAGTTTGGCACTTTCTTACAAAGCTAAACATAATCTTACCATATGATCCAGCAATTATGTTTTACCCAAATGAGTTTAAAACATGTCCACACAAAAACCTGCACACAAATATTTGTAGCAGCTTTAGTCATAATAGCTAAAACTGGAAGCAACTAAGATGTCTTTTAATAGGTGAGTGAATAAACAAACTGCCGTATGTCCATGCAAGGGAATATTATTCAATGATAAAAAGAAATGAGTTATCAAGTCATGAAAAATCATGGGGAAATCTTAAATATATGCTGTTAAGTGAAAGAATCAAGTCTGAAAAGGCTACATAAAGTATGATTCCAACTATATGACTTCTGGTATAGACGCAATTATGGGAACAGTAAAAGGATTAGTGGTTGCCAGGGTTGGGAAGTGGGGAGGGGGATGAATAGGTGGAGCACAGGGAATTTTTAGAGCAGTGAAACCATTCTGTATGGTACTGTATTGGTGAATACATGACATTATACATTTGTCAAAATCCATATAACTGTATAACACAAAGAGTGAATCCTAATGTAAACTATGGACTTTAATAATAATATATCAATATCAGTTCACCAATCATATGGAATATACCACACTAATATAAGATGTTAATAATCAGGGAGATTGGGGGCAGGGAGTACATTAGAACTCTGTACTTCCTGTTAAATTTTTCTGAAAACCTAAAACTGTCCCCCAAAATGGAATCCATTAAGTTAAACAAATAAATACACTCAGTTACTAGTTTGATAATAGATAAATATAGAAGCTTTTTTAATCATTAAAAAATCACTTTGATGTAGTTTCTATTATTATCTCCATCTTGAAGATGGGGAAACTGACTGGCTCAAGTTATGTGACTTTTGTCCAAACTCATACAGCTAGTTCTTGGGAGCTATAGGTATGGAACCCAGAATGTATCATCTCCAGAAATAGTGCTCTCAATTTTCCCTTCACCACAGACATTAAACATACAAGGAAAATATGGTGACAAAAGAAGAGCTATAACAAGATAGGCAAGCTTACATGTATTTCCTGTCAAGTGTGCAGTGGTGGCCGTGCCTTGTGGTCAGAGAGTGAAAGCATCTGTTTGTAGTAGTTGTGCTGAGAAGAAAATTACTATTCAAGAGGGAAGCCTGTAGGCTCGAGGGTATATTGTACAAATGAGGAATATAGCCCCCCGCAAAAAAAAGAAGGAAGCCTGATAGTGTGAGGGTTTTGCTTGTCATTGTTTATTACCTTTCTTGATATTTCTGAAAACAGTTTGATCATTGTTGACATACATAGTCTTTTTGTTATAAATATGAACATTTTTCTATTATTACTGTATAGACCTCAACAGGGATAGATTCAGAGACCCATCTTCCCTATTTTGCTTTTCAATCCATTTGTCAGGCTAATATGTGGTGTATGCTATAGAGGGAAGAATAGGTTGTCTAATTTTCGCAAAGGATTTAAAAATATACCTGAGGTAGACTTTCCATAAAATTAGCAATATGGCAGGGCAAGTCACTGAGTGCGAAACAGGGAATTCCAGCTGACTGATGAGACCCCAGGCATATTGCCTAGGGCTTTGTGGTTTTCTGCTTTAAAGTCGTGTCTAGATATTCTGTTATCATGACAATTCTTCATAAAGTCTGGATCTTCAAAATGACCTTTTCCCTGGGTTGCCCAAAATAGAAATTTCACTTCATCTCTGCCTGTGGCAGTAATAAAACAACCCTAATATTCAGCCTTTTTCCAGATTATATAGTCCATAATAGGATATCATCATAACTTCTTCCCAAAGTATAATATTCATCCAATTAACCTTGAATATTTTTAAAGAAAGCTCACAATAGAAAAGATAATTGCATGGTTGTCAAGAATTATGACTTTAACCAGGTACAATAGAGCCCCATAAAGTAATTCCTATCAAAAGATTAACATTTACCATGTTGTACTAATGAAACATATTGTAAGAGATTTAAAAATAAGTAACTGGAAAAATAGTAAATAGTCATTGCATGCAAAGTATACAACCAAAATGTACTAAAAATAGTAGAAAAATACATTAAACAATAAAGAGATACATTTTCTGTATTTAATATAAGAATATATCCCACGATATAGGAGTTATCTTCCCCAAATACTTGTTAAAGAAAGAACAAATGAAGCAAAAGACTCTTCTTGCCTCTTTGTGGTCTCTTGAGGTTATTCTACAGACAGGTTTTTACTGTATCCCCTTACTAAAAGTCAAAGCCTCTAAGGTACAGTCCTTGGTAAGAAATAGCAGGGAAAACCTTTCACATATATAGAAATGGAGAAAATTGCTAAAGAAAGGGGAAAAAAGGCCCCCTTGACAGATAAGCAATAGCTCTGCTTACACAGTAATTTATGGTAATATCAGAAAGCTTTTGATAAAATTTCACACATATTGCTGGGTAGGACATTGGAGAAGATAAAGGACTCAAAGAGATAGGGGAAAATTAAACCATTTATAAATGGGGGAAGTATTTTGTTAAAAAAAAAAGTGGCAATTGGTTTTGATAGTCATAACAATTTATGTAATTTCTGTGTGCATGGGGCACTTGCTGTCTGAAAAAGTGGCAGCCTAGCATTTCTCCCCTTGCTACAAAAAGTCAATTTTGAGAACAATAAATATGAAAAGGTTTTAAAAATATATATATACAAAACTATTGTAACACATCCAGTAGTGTTTGTAAGCTAAATTTCTACCATTTGACTACTTTAGATGTTTTAAACTCTTATCTCTATTTTATTTGATAGCAAATCAATTTTCCAATAAAATAATTTGCCTGTGGGGTATTATAATGAAAAAACAATTTAAAATATATTTCTATAAATACTGAAAAATACTTTCATACTAGAGATGCAGTAAATAAATGAAGAAATATTCACACAAGTTGCTACTGCCTTTCTTGTTATCTGAAAAATAATGAGCCTTAATTTACATATTTCTCCATCAACCCCTGAAGCCTTTATTAAGGTCAAAGCTTGAATATAATATATCTATTATTCTACAGAATTTTATATTTTGAATTTTAAAGTATTATTTGATCCTCTGATTTCACTTTCTATATTAAAAAATATAAATGACATTCATGAAGAGTTTTTAAATGAGTTTTTATTTTTTTAATATTCTTCAATGACCATATTTTTAACAAAGTGACTTTGCCTTCCTCTGAACTTCAGTGGATATTTGGGCTGTCATTGTCATCCTTACTCACTGATTTCACAGCTCAGTTTCTGACCACAACCATTATAAGGATCTTCACTTGAGGAAAAATGAAAAATTCTGTCATTCAAAAAAAAGCGTGTTACAAGAACTCTGTTACTTGTTTTTAGGGAATGCTAACAGGAGAATTTGGAAGAAGAAAGGCCAGTCTGCCTCTGTTCTCCTGAACAAATTTCTCCTGAGGCAGAGCTTTCATGAGTAGTTCTGGAAATTTCTTAAATAATGTGTGTCACTGACCGAGATGGCTGACTCTTGCAAGCTGGCTGGTGCTATAAAGATACTATCAGAATCTAAAGTAACTGGTTTGAGTTTCTAAAGCATTTTGAGGAAATATTTTGTGAGAGTGGGAAGAGTATTTTAATGCCATTCACATGTTTCCCAGAGAATGAAAGCTGATCTGCAAGGGCGTCGAAAGCATTACAGGCTAATTTCATTGTAATTTCAGGATCTGGGAGGGAGGTTGGGAGAACCAGGAGTTAGGGGGCGGGGTGGGGTTGGGCATTGTTCAAGAACGTTACAGGGAACACTGTTGACTTATTGGAAAATCACCAAGTGCTGGAACTCGCTCTAGAAGGCTCATATTTTGAGCCTTTGAAGCAGTTGTGCTGCTCTCTTGAAAATTTACACTGTCATTTTATTTATAGCACATGTCTCTTAAAGCAAACATTTTTACTTTATACTATACAAATCTTACAGAAAATTGCAAACATAACGTGGAGTTTTGGTCATGCTGTAGAAAGCTATAGTATTTTCTGTAATGGATTATGAGCAAGGGGAAAAAAACTGATACTGATCTAAGGCTGAAGGATAAAGGGTAATCAAAACAAGGCTTCTGCAGATGCTTTTGTGAAACTTGTTTTAAAAGAAAAGGCAAAAGTTGAAACTGTGGATTAAACCAGTTAAATTAAATCATCTTGTGTTCAAAATATATTCTGTACATCAGAATGAAATAACCAGGAACCAGCCTGGGCCTTAGCGAGGCTCTTAGTTGCTGGGCTATTTAAAAAAAAAAAACAGTAAAGTTTTGCTTGGATTTGCCTTAGTAAAACTAATATTCATTTCTTATGTACATCCAGGGAAAAAGAAAATCTGAGAATTCATTTTATTTTTCTAGCTTGTTCGGAATTGTAGTTCTCTTGTAACTCGATTTTTGGTACAGTGACTTAAGTATATGTATTGTGGCTGCCCAGCAGTTGCTGAACTGCCTGTTAGAGAAGTTGTAGCATCTGAAATTGAGCTCTTAATATAAAAATATAAGGTGCAATTAAAGAAGAAAGTAAATTCTGTCTGCAAAGTCACACCAGGAAATATAAATAGGAATAAAACAAGAGATACTACAATTTTACAAAAGCGAATGTCAGTGGCTTAAATTTTCTAAGGAATCCATCTAGCTACCAATGTTTACTCCTACGTTTCCCTAATTAGCAGAATTTAAAATTAGAGAATTATATAAATTTTGGAAATTGAAATTTAGAGAAGTAAAACATGTATTTCTGAGACTTTGCTATTCATTATGCATGGTTTGTAACAATACACATTTCAAAAAGGAAGTCATTAAAGTAATGTAGCTGTTATGTTTTCACAGCCACATTACTCTTTGTGAGAATTTAACCAATACAACAGCATGATCTCTCTGGACTTTAAAAACACAGATCCATGACAAGGACACAAGATTGATGGAATTTGTAATCATATAGTTTTTACTTGTGTAATAAATTGGTCATATCTAGAATGTTATTTTAAATGGGCCCACTGTGTTACTATTTGTGGATTCCTGTGCCGTTTTGAATTTATGTCTGCAGAAAGTTTTTAGATTTTTAACAATCCGTCATTGGTGTTTAAGAGGGTTACTTACTATTATAATTCTGGTCACAGATTAGGGTTAAAATATCTTTAACCTTTACAAATGTATTATGTGGCACCACTGACACAGCTTTTATTGCAGATAAAATCTATGACAAATTTTCCATATGACAGAAGAAGAACATGATTTCATATTAAATTCTGATGATAGAGACATATTTCTCCGCTTATATTTCTGAAGTGTTTTGAATATAGTAACAATGGGCAATACTTTCTCTTCAATTACATCAATAAAATCTCAAAATCCACTTCATTTTTATGGGTCCAGAGCTTCAGTAAATATTTCTTAAGCAGAACTGAAAAACAGCGCAAAAAATATGCAGAATTCAGCTCACTTCTAACCTTGCTGATCAAAACAGACAAAACATTCAGCTAGTTAGACATAATGAGAAGCAGAAAGAGGAAGCTGCCAAAGAGCCTAGAAATTGAGTGTTGCCATGAAGGTATATAAGAGCTTCAGCAAAAGTTTCTCAAATATAAGTGTCAAGATAATGGTAGGTCCCTCTGACAGTCATTTAAAAGAAAGAATAAAGCCTATTATAGTAACTTTACGGAGTTATAAAAGCACTTGAGTTTTCAGGGAACCACAGACTTGTAAAATGTTTCTGACAGTCCATCAAAAAATTGGTATTATGACAATGTCATAATACATAATCATACAGTCAGGGAATGATTGGAAGTAAATCTATAATAGCAGATTTTTTTTAACAAATTTCACATTGCATTCCAAACCCTTTCCATCTCCCTTCTTCCCTTTGATTTGATGATCAAGAGAAAAGTAGATAGAGAAGTACATTATTTTTCTGACCCCTATCTAGACAGTCTCTTGAAAAAGATGATAATTCTCATCGATTCATATTTTCCTCCGATTTTGGATTGTGAAAAGCCTCAAGAAAGCCCGTGTCTGATGATCTAAACTGTCCAATACTGTTCTGAACACCTCTCAAAAGTTACCTACTCGGGAGAAATTACCTTTTTAAATTGCCAGGGTGTCTCACAGCTACATCAAGGGCTCTACGGATTGTGTTTAAGATTCATGAGGAACTGCGGAACTTGAATCTCCTTCCATTGCCTTCTCTGTGTGTCACCTCAGACTGCCGTAGACTATTTAGGGATAGGCCTTTAATCATGAGATTACCTGAAACCAGACCCAAGCTTAGCATGTGGAGTAGCCAACAGTCACATAAATATGGCTTCTCACCGCACCCCCAGCCAAAAAAAGTAACATGTGGCTTCAATTTTACTTAATTTATTTATTCTTTCAATTTATTTTAAAAAATCCTCACCCATTGCCTGAGCCTTTAGGCATATGTGCATAATAAAAAACACTGCTGAGCATAAATAATGTATATTAACTGTGTCTATTAGGATTCTCAAAAAGAAGTCTATCAAAATGACTTATTTTATAGTTAGAAGTCTCAATTCAAAATCTATTAGCAAAATAGTTCTATTAAATTATGTGATATTTCCATTGTCAATTAATTACATTTATATCCAGCTCTATAGTATAATGACTTTGTAATATTAATTTTGATTTTAATTAGGAAGAGAACTTGTAAGTTTGCCTCAGTTTTAGTATTTAATGGCTTTTCCATATTTAGACTGTGTCCACAAATTGAGACTTTTTTCATTTTTCTAGTTGAACAATTGGTCATTTTAAACCTTATCTTTCAGGACTTTTTTTTTTTTTCTGAGTTAACTAATTTAATTTGCTTTGGAGCAGTAAAGGAACTCAGTGAAATAGACAATTAAATTAAAATTTGGTAAAGAATAGTGTTTCATTTTAGCAATGTATTGTTCACATTTGCCCATATGACCAGTAACTTATTTTCACAAACATTAAAATTGGAATTCCTAAGGTTGAAGATAGAGAAATTCAGTAATCTGATTTTACAGTAGAATATGTAATACCTGATATTAGTTAGTAAAGCCAAGTAAGATAACTATACTGTGTCAACACTGAGTTGATTCTTTCCCACAGTCAGCATGTTTTACATCTAGTCATTTCAACCAAGAAAGTATACTGGCTCCAAGATTACTTGAGTCTGGATATTAGCTCCTCCCCAGGCAAGTCACATACTTCTCTATGACTCCTGTTTCTTCATTTATAAGAAAGATCGATGGTGAAATGGGATGGTAGATATAAAGTGCTTAGAACAGAGTCTCACACAAGTAATCAATAAATGTTTGCTACTGTTATTACTGTTGTTATCATAACCTAATATTGTTATTCAAGCTTTTCACTTTTGACATGTTATACTCCTTGCCTAGAATGATCTCTTTTTGTCTTGCCTTTATAAATTCAACATTTTTTTCATAGCTCAGCTGAGCACCAGTCCAAGGTGATTTCTCTTTTCTCAGAATTCATTTTGACCCTTTATCCCAAATTCCAGTTTAGAACATGTGTTATTCTCTAAACATTTCTTACATCCACAAAACAAAAAAATACAAGTTATTCTAAGAAAGAGACACATCTTGTATTTCTTGTGCCTAGATTTGACAAGTAATACATGCTCTACAAACATGTCACATTTAGTGCTGCACAGACTCCAATGAGTTAACCAAGCACTGTTTATCACATCCTTTATTTTCCCTAGTCAAGTTAGAGAACCATGCTCTTTCAACAGGGAGCTAGTTCATTTTTGGTTTTGTTTTGTTTTGTTTAAAAGCCATAACTCATGTTTCTTTAATGATGGCTCCATATCTGCCTTTGGATTACAAAACACATTTGCACACGAAAATTCTTTGTATTGAGTTCAAAAAGATCCAGGATTATATAGTTTCCCTCTCTACTGCATTTTACGAAACAGGCTATGTGTCTTGATGTTACATTATAGAATATAAATATAAATTCTTGGATGTGTCTGTCAGGCTTCTTCAATTCCCTGAGACTAAAACAAATATGTCCACTATTATTGACACAGTTAAGCATTACAACTTTTGGGCATAGTATTTATATACATGCAATTCTCATTGTCAGCAATGGGACATTCAAGTATTTAAGATTTCTATGTGAATTTCATTTGAGCTCATTAAATAAGTGGCTTGATGAAAGGAAGGTAGTTGTCTGAATGCTTAGATGCTGAGAAGATAATTTAAAAATTTTTTTATTGTTTTATATTAGTAAAAAAAATGCTTGCATATTAAAATGAAACCCCTCAAAATCTGATCTTACTGCTTATTTTGTTTTGTTACTTCACTAAAAAATATAGCTCTCACCTACGTACACTTTTCTTCTCATCCTAAACCAGAGCTCTTTCATTCTTCCACTATGTATGAAAGATTCAATAAATTCTGATTTGCATTTCAAATTCCACTCTTTTTTTCAGAAGGACATCAGATTCAATGACAATTACATCACTAATCTCTTTAGCATGACAGTGGGGAGCCAAGCTCAAACTCTTTCTGACTGAAGTCCAAAAGATGGAAGGTCATATAATGTTCTTCTTTATCAGTAATAGTGACTTTTGTGATCTGTGCATGAATTCTCCATTTCAGTTCTATTCATCAATATATATGCTCACTGAAGCCATTTGCTTTGGTTAGAGGTTTCAGACTGTTTGTCTCCTTTTTTGATTAAGAAATACGTCATGATTTTTGCTACAGAAAGGGGAATATTTTCAATGTTATTGACCACAGTTAATTTTTTGTTATTGATGTTTCCATGTAAATTTAATATAAAATGCCTGTTCAAGTTAAGGACTTTGCAAATACTTAGGAAGTTATAAAGGAATAAAAGAAATTTAAAAATTGATTAAACAAATAAATTTCATTTGACAAAAATAATTAATACTAATGATGAAATAAACATTTACTTTTCTCAATAAGAAATTCTTATATTCACACGAATATAAGATTAGGTAAGTGTTTCTTCTGTCCCTTCTTCCTGTCCAAATTCTTTATTTTCCATATTTTATAAAAGAATAAAAAATGAATTTTTCAGTTTTACTTTGACATATTGCATGATAGAATAAAGTAAATTTCTGTGTTAGAACTGAATTCTATGAATGTGTTACTATAAAGGCCTATTGATTATGTGACACATAGAATAAAAATGAACCTGTGTGATGAACTGAAACTAACATTTTTCTTAGAATAAGTCTGATTATAGAAGAACTATCAGCAATGTGCTCACATTGCATAAACTACTCTCTAGGTGTTAATAGCACCTACAAAGTTGTGTCTACTGAAACCAGAATAGCAAAAAAACAAACAAACAAACAAAAAACTATCATTATCTAAGCAATACCCATTCACACAGATATTAAGAAATAGTTTTTTGATATCTTCTAATTAAACAAATATCTAAATGATTGGTATCTTGTGGACCAAACAACTGAATGATTTGACTGAATTTTCCAGCGGATGTTTAGGCATTATGTAGACATAATCAGTGAATTACTATACTCTTAAAAAACCTGGATGAGTTCCAGGAAGTTACTTTCAGGCACAAAGATAATACAGTTGTTGTATTTGATTTTGGTACTATATGTGACATGTGACATGAACAAATTTAAGTCTGGGAGAGATTAAAATTTTTCTAATTTTCAGGGAAAAAAGTATAAATAAATTTTTGTTTAAAACTGTATCCTTTGTTTCAATGTCTGTAGTCACTGAAAGAGACCAGAAAATTCTCCTAGTGGAAACATAGAGCAATGGGAGGTCATAGTTGGCAAGCAATAGAAGAGATGGTTGACAGGGCATAAACAGAAAAAATCCCAGAGGCAAAAATTGTGTGGGAAGGAGTGTGCAGGGATTATACAAACTTGGAGAAGATAAAACTGTACTGAAACCAGACCACATCCAACTCCTAGATCTAAAATCCACACATTCACTTGTCCTGGTGTCCTGGAATTTCAGTATTCTAGACATAGCTGTTACCATGTTGCTTTGAAAAAAGTGTGGAGCGGTAAAGCAGAGTATGGATTTCATTTACTGAATTAATCAGAAAGCTTTTGCCTAAATAACTACCATTACGGGTTTAAGAAAACATCATTTCAGATGCATATATTCTTAGGTAGGGGCAAAAATTAAAAAGTAAAGTTTTGGTTAAGATGCCACAAAGTCAAAAAAGTATTTTAATATAGCTCTAGCTATTCTTTTTGTAATTCTTATGCACATGAAGATTTAAACAGAAAAATAGGTAACTAGAGAAAGAGAAGTCCATCATCAGTTATGTCTTCAAGAGAATTTGAGAGATTAGACTCAGAAATAGATTTGTATAGACAGACTATCTTGGTAATTTCTGTTTTTTCCAGAAGGAGTATTGGATTTACATATGTTACTAACCTCTGTTTCACTCCGGGGGAAAAGCTAAGCACTAAAAGCCATCTTTTAAAAACTGATTTTTAAACCAGCCACCATCAGCTAACCACCAATATTTCTTTCAAAAGTACTGCCATTGATTTGTACTTACCAAAGTATATTGTATATCTCATGGGCAAGACCTCTAATTGTATGTAAATAAAAAAGACAATGAAAATATGAAATGAAATACTATATGACAGAATTCTATTAGGCTATCCATAACCCTTAGCAACTTTTTTTAAAGCCTTTTTTGAATTGTCTTAAATTTGTATTTTTGTACTTAAGACGCCTAAGGAAATTAGTAAACAACGAATGCCTTAAATAACCTGGATAGGTAGAAGATATGTGGGGCTCTGTTCTAGAAACCTGCCAGAAAAAATTCTGAGAAGTATGGCTTATTACAGTGCTCAAGAGCATTAAAATAAATAAGTTAGTTATAAAAATAATAATACTGAACATATTGAACTGATTTTAGTATAACAGTTTCAAATGTTTTCAGTCAGTAACTTCTCTGACATTCAACTAAACTTCTTAGACTTTACTTTTTGTTTCATTTGCATTTCATACCCCAAGGCTAATGCTTACAATAACTCTAGAATCAGGTTCCCTATATCGTCCTCATCTGTGTTCTCCAAGACATTTCTTCTATCCCATATTCTGCCTGCATCCCTCTTTCATCAGAACTATCCATCTCGTTCTCATTTGTACTACATTCTCACTATGCTATCCTTGAAATCCATTCTACAGGACCATATTCAATGTGAAAGTGTTATAATTAGATCCTTCTGGTTCATTTGCTAATAAGCCCATCTGGATCTGATCCAACTTGTACTAGTTTTATACCAAATCTGACCTACTATGGCTAGAATTGCACTAAGATTCCTTTCTACACTCTTTCTTATTTGAATTGTGAACAATCATCCAAAGATTTTAAGCAGCGAACTGTGAAAACCAAGTTTATGCTAAGATAATTTAGTTAAAGAATACATTATTAGGTGTGACTTTCCTAGAAGAGAACCGAGGACAAAGACAAATAACCTGGTTTGGGGTCTCCTGCTAATTTGAATAGTAACTCTCAAACTATTTTGACCAGCTTTCATTTCAACATGGCAAAGAGCCCTGAAACTCAGTTACCTTACCTGTTCTTAATTTCCTTTGGAAATACTGCTCCATGATAGCAATGAAATGTCACTTACTGAACAATTAAAATTTTGGGGAGGAGGTTAGGGTTGGGTGATATGGATGATTCATACATGATTCACAATACATATCTTAGAGTCTAGTTATTAGAAGTTTAGTGGACAAAAAAATTAGTGATAAAATTATACCTTGCTACCCACTATAGAATTAAACAAACAATGCACAATGAAGTGGATAATGGTAAAGTTAAACTAAAAGGAATTTACAAATAAAAGCCAAGAATAATAGTTAAAGAATCATCACCAACACAAGACAGGCTTTACAACATTCATACAGCAGCTTTCCTGAGGATGGTGAAAGTGCCACTCATCTCTAGAAGTTTCTCAGAATTACCAAGCACCGTGTGTCAGAAACTACTTAATAAAGAAATAAATACAGCAAATCTAGGATTATAAAAATTTTGACTTATAAACACCAAATCATGGAACCTTGAATAAATTACATAGTATTTTGCCCATAGCAGGACTTTGAACACAGAGATGAAATTGTATGGAATTGCTTGTTGTTGCTCCAAAAAAAAACCCACAAAAAAACCCAGAAGACCCCAACATCATTTCAGCAGTTTAGAGTCCATCAGTGGACGAAGGAACTGTAAAAAAAAAAAAAAAAAAAAATCTGCTCCAGTCCTAAGCTCCTAAAAAAATAGATGTATGTTTAGCATGGTAGCCTAAAAATTTATCAGTAATCATATTATGGATCATTTGGATGACAATTCTATAACCAAATACTGAAACTCACTTTTGGCTCCCAAATTCACATCTATGTTCAGAATATTACCAAATCAGCTGCAACCCTTTAATTGCCTCTGGCTAATGAGAAGTGTCTTCATAGATAAATGAGAGGTACCTGCTCAGTAAAAGCCAACTAATGTCATTTGAAATCCTGATGAAGATTTTTCTATGGTTTGAATATAGAAAATGATGAGAGAATTAAGTCCTAATAAGTGACAAGATAGCACTGGCATTCCAAACTCAAAAGAGCCTGATTGTCATTTAGGTTGTGAGCAGCAATTTAATTTCCACAAAACAGCTTCATCTGTCCATTAAATTAATGATCTTAATTTAAATTTTATGAGTTTTGTAGTTTTTATTGACTTGAACTTGTAAAATGGTTTTTCTTATACATGGTTATATAAAGCCAATGAGCACACAGAGTTTATAACTATTTTTATGCTTAAACGTGTTTAAGTAATTCTATAATAAGAATAATTAAGTCAAAGCTTAGGGTCATTAAGAAACTTTGCTCTTAAAAAGGGCCTATACAATAGTGGCCTAGTTTGTAGTATAGAGAAACAGCTATTTGGCCTAGTCACAGTTTGTCCCAGCTAATCCCCAAAAGAACAAAGCCATAGAATGAATGGAGCAGGCTAAACCTAGGGAGAAAATGGGCACAGAGATTAGGAAATATTTCTGTAGTCAGCTGGGAGGATTATAGTAGGGAACTGCTAAACAAAAAGCTTCCCCATTCCCTTTGAAGATTTTTAGTTTATTATCTCCAGGGGAAACCGAGGCAACTGGTACTTCCTGGTTCTTCTAAAGAGTTCTATAAAGGCCTCAAAACATCTTTCTCAAACTTCCAGAAATACTGCATTTTGCCAGTTCTTACTTGTCCTCACGTCAAGTCAGATGCCAAGTCTGTTTACCTTCACAATTTTTGCATCAGAATTTTTCCCACCATTTCCATTGTCACTACCATTGCCTAAAACAACGATTTCTCCCTTAGGACACTGAAGGTAATTCTTCCAATGGCTCTTAAATGTGAACTCTTCCTCCATTTCAGTGCCCCTTCAATACGCTGCTCAGTATTCCCACAGCAAAGTTCAGGTCATTTTGGTTTCCTTCTCTGAAAGCCATAAATGTTCCACACTGCCAATTAAATTAGGCATTCAAGGCAGTTTTCTGACATTCAAAATCTTTTATGATCTAGCTTCCATCTCTGCCCAAGCATGTTCCCCAATACTTCCTAAACTTCAACAACAGTAAGTTACTAGGTGTTCATACCTGTCATTTTCTCACCCCTGTGAATTTATACAAGCTGTTTCCTTAAAGGAAATATCCTCTCTTATTACTTTTCCTCCTGTCATAGGATAGGTTCCCTAAGAAAATGACTCTGAGACTCTGAAATGTATACAACAGGGGTTTCACTGGAGAATGTTCTCTGAAATGATACCTGTACAAGATCAAAGGAAATAATAGTTTGGCAGAGGTTGAAGTTGCACTGGGATAAAACCTCAACAGTGGACTCTGCTGATTCTACTGAGAACTTGGAAACTGGAAAGACCTTTTAGAGATGTCCCTAGTCTAGGCAGAGCAGCCAGCTAGGCCTTGTATCTCTGTATTTACCAGTCACGAGATGTAGGCCACCCTGGAAATGGGACATAGTCTTTGGCAGGGCAGCTTTCTTTAACTGGAGGTAAGGGAGAGGAATGTAGCTACCTGTAAGTAGTAGCAAAGCATTAGGCAGGTCCTAAAGGCAGACAGCACAGCACAACACATCCTCTTCAGCTGATCCCTGTGCCTCTCAGATCCACTTGCTTCATATAGCAGGTTCACCCTACCTAGGGAAAACTGAATTCTGGTTGGGCTCTCTTCCTGGGACAACTTAGAAGAGGAAGGTTTGTGTGACAAAGTGGAGCCCAAGCCTACATTTGATACTGATTGTCCTTTTCTCCAATATCTGTTGTGGATTCCCCTCCCCCTAGTCCAGTACTTCTGCTGGTTTATATAGGTCACCATGCAGATCTTAATATTTGAGGTGTTTGCTCCCATGGTCACCACAGATTTATCAGACCATGGCTGCTGCTTTTTCCTTTTACCACCAAGTTGTATAGGGGAATACCAGAAAATGCCCCAGTGGATCACCTGGGTGCCTGATCTGTTCTTTGCCCCTACTGTGTAACAACAGCCCTAGCTCCTCCTGATTATAAAGATCAGTTAACCTACAAAGGTCACTATTGCTCTCCTTGCCTGTTGGTCCCTTGGCAAAAAGAATCAAATGTGACTGGGTGGAAATCATCACATAACATTTTTTGTTGCTTGTTTTTTGGGGGTATTAATTAGGTTTATTTACATGCTTGTTTGTTTGTTTATTTTAATGGAGATACTGAAGATTGAGCCCAGGACCTCATACATGCTAAGCATGCAGTCTACCACTGAGCTGTACCTTCCCGCATAAGGTTTAATGGGACCCATGAGATAGCCCCTGGAGTAAATGTTCCCCCTGTAAGAACTAGCATTTCTAGGCATATGAAGGCTAGTTACAGATACAGGAAGCACAAACTCCCCAAGTGGATCACTGTAAAAGATGGGAAATGAGACCACTTATATTTCTACTCCCTGATTCCCAGACTTGTATACCATCTTTTGGGGATATAGCACCCAATGGTCAGTTATTTAGATGAATATTGCCTCCCATGGAATGGTATTTATCAACACTGAGTATCATCAGCAAATTAGCACCTCAAGAGACTGTTCAAGAGACTTCAAGAGACTGCTCAACCAGCAGACCCATTGGTGGTGCGGTATATGACAGGTCCAGTGTATCCCATAACCATGTGCCCACTGTCACACCTCCATTAAAGTATGTTCATTGAGTCAAGAAAATGTTAAGCAGGATTCTATATTGGTGGGTCAAACACTCTCAGGTAGTGGTGCTGGCTGAGGCTCAGCTGCTGGAAGTAGAGACTCATACCAGGAATATATCATGATCTCAGATGCTATCTATCAATCACAGCCCCTTACAGAGTTTAAAAAAAAAATCTGTGATATCAGCTTACCATCACTTTGGTAGTTGATCCCTTTGAGGACTCGTGCCAAATCAATGGCTCAGCATTGGTTTCTGTTGCCAAAATGTTGGACTGTAAGTTGCAGCAGTAGTTAGATCTGTCTTGGTAAGTAGGTGATTTATGCTGGAGCTCCACCCTTTCCACCATGGCTACTCTGTTCATAAGCCCATCTTGGCAGCATTTGGGTGGCTGGTGACAAAAGGCTGACTGATGTCAGTGGGTTGAGTGATGCTGTCTATTTAGTTGACTAGTAACTTTTCTATAGTGGATGCTCTCTAGTGAAAATTAAAATGCATTTCCAAGATTGCCTCACTTCATGCCCACTCACTTAGGTCTATTCACACTTCTCTTCTCTAGTCTTCCTTATTCTGAATACTTCTTTCTCTTTTCAAGCCACCTAACCAGTGAGCTTAGCCATTTGACCCTACCCACAAACACATAAATATATTCCTAGCTGGGGCTACTTTTCTTTCCACATAGAGTGCCTAACTAAGGGCACTGGCCAACACTGTGCTTAATGAGAGAATTTCCCCTTACCACACCCTACTCAGACCATCCCTGAGTGGAGCTCTCTTGCACTTGAGCCCATATTCCAAACCAACCCAACTGTGAAACACAATTAGCCATTTTTCTTTTCTGTCACCAGGTCACAAGGGACATCCCCTCATGTGGCCATAGGTATAAGCCCAGTGGCACCTATGATAGATGACATAAGTTCTGGGCAACCCATTGAAGCCTCTTATACCCCGTGGCTCTACTCATGCCCAATCCTAGATAAATCACTTCCATCATATAGTCTATAACTGGGCCTGCCTGGCCTTATAATTCACTGGGTCTGTCAGAACCCAGCTCACCATGGGCATCTCTAGCCATATGAACATTTCATGTTTCATGGTCCAATTCTCCGTGTCTACCAGAAGTCAGCAGCACACAAGGGGTTGTTTATATGAATAGTGTATAACTCTGTGCTGCAGATGGCATGACTGGCTCCAGATCACTGCATGTCTATATTATAATTCTCTTTTGGAGTTTTACCCACCAAGATACCTAATACCAGAGGGTAGGCCAGATTGCATAGCCCTAGTGGCAAGATTGCTTGAAATGCAGCCTGGAATACACAAAGCATATTCCTTGCATGTGGCAGCCTTCCATGTCACTTAGTAAATGAATTGGAGCAATAATTCTAAATGTGGAATATGCTGCCTCCAGAACCTTAAAGAAGCCTACCAGATACTGTATTTACTTTTTAGTGGTAGGAATATGAGATACAATCATTTGTCTTTATTTTGGAAAAAAGATGTGCTGGCATGCCCTGAACCCCTAAAATATCACCAATGAGTCAGTTCCCTGAATATTTATATGGTTTATTTCCAGTCCTTCAGAGTGCATATATTTACTGAAGCCCTTAATGTACTTGCCACTTTGTGCTCATCTGGTCTGATTAACATGATGCCATCAGTGTAGCAGTCCATTGCGATATTATGTGGCATGTATAGATGGTCTAGATCTCTTCTGATTATATTTTGATAAAGAGCACAGATATAAAACAAGATAGTGAATAAATACTCTTGTGTACCTAATGAGAATTCAGTTTGCTTCTGGTCCTCCTTGATGGAGATTTAAAAGACTACATGCTTCTGTTCACTGGTAAATATATCATGTGCCCAAGGCCATGTTAATCTTTCTAGCAAGGACAGCACATTTGGCCTTACAGCTTCAATTGGTATCACTACTTGGTTGAGTCTGCAGAAGTCTGTTGTCATCTTCTAGGCTCCATCTGTGTTTCCATAGAAACTAGACTGGAGAATTAAATGGAGGATATTATGGGGACCATTATCCTTACGTACTTGAAGTCTTTAATAGATGCAGTATTATTTTGATTAACTACCTTGGCTTAGGGCTTTGAGGGAGAGGTTTTAGAGATGTCTGCTTGGCCTTCCCTGTGACCCCTCTTATTCCATAGAATGAAGAAATCAATGCAGTAGTTGGTTTTGCCAAGTACCAAATATGTCTCCTCTTGGGCTTCATACACTCCACTCTAACAGATACCCCAGATATCAAGATTAACTGAGAGCCTGTATCCAACAGCCCTCAAAATGTCTGAGTAATCCTCTTTTCCCAGTATATAAAAGCATGGGTACTTTAGGTAAAGAACTAGGGTGTTAGTTATTATATTTACTTGCTATAGTGTTGGATCTTTCTTCCTGGGACCTCTTCTTGAGTAAATAATGATTCCAGATCTGAAAACAGGTTCAATTATAGAAATTAAGCAAGGGATGTGATTTGTTTATGGCAGTTGTCCTTCCCCTTATGGTTACCGGTTATTTTATTTAATTGCATAAACAATACCCTTGATAGCTGCCCATTTACCTAGAAAAAAACATGTTCTGTTGATCATCTCCATTGCTCTTAGCAAGTCAGAATCTTCACATCCTGTTATCAGTCCAGTCTTGCTTGCATCACAACTTCTCTTGCTTCTTTTGTACCTATTATTTTGGAATCCTGCCATCCCCATTGTCATCAGGGTATAGCTCTTTTCCCCTGTTATAGAGTCAGCATTTATCTACTGGATTTACTATTGTGATTTGATCTTATTTACTGGTCTGGCACCAGAAGAGTAGGTAGGGTTAGATCCAGAGGTGTTATGTAAGCTATCTTGCAAAGCAGAGACCACTGCATCATCTTCAAGTAGTAGCCTTTAACTGGGAGCAGTGGACCACTTCTATAGTGCTAAACATTTCAGAGAATAAAGATTCAAGAAATTTAGATCATAAACTTTGATGTCCTTAACCCATTTTTCATCTTGGCATACCAGGTTTGCTAACACGGAGAATTGAACTTCCTCTGGACATTTGTTACTTCTGTAACTAAGCCCTAGGCTGAACTTCAGCTTATTCTGCCTTCAAACCACAGGAGATGAGAGCCTTTTTTACACTGTCCAAGGAGGCCCCTTGGCTTTCACAGTTCGCTTGTAATTGGTGGTTACTCTCAGCATTCCATTGGCTTTCTCCAAAGATTCCCTCAGCACAGCAATCCAAGCCATGTTGCTTATAATTACAATTTCCCTTAAATCTTTCAACACCTGAGATACCGCACCTGCTAGTGCATTCCCTTCCACCAACATCCTATTCCACATCCAATTCACCATTGCTAAAAAAGCAAGTTTTAACAATTGCCCTGATATAGTATGGCAAGAACTATTCATACTCCAGTCTCCACCAGTGATGGAATCCTCATGATCAGCTGGTCTGTCTGCTCCAAAATTCCATTTTATGGTCTGCTTTTCTGTGCCACTCTCAGTACCAGTTGATGTAAATTAGGATCCCTGGAAACAGACATTGAAAACCAGCTATTTGTGTGCAGAGGTTTATCAGGCAGTGCTACTGAGAACAATCGTGAAGGAGGAGAAAAGGAAGCAGCATTAGGCAGAAGGGGGAAGTTGAAATGTGATATAATAGCACGTGTGACCTCAGGTAGTCCCACTGGAAGCTCTGAAACTGAGATGGTCCTTCAGAGTTTACCTCAATCAAGGCAAAGGAGCCAAATCTTTATGATGCCACTCTGACTTGTCCCTAGTTAAGGGCATCCTCTGGAAAGAAGTTTAAATTTGGGAGAGATGTTCCTTTCAGTCAAAAGCAATTACTGGAGAGGGACACAGCTCTGAGATCTCACAGGATCTTATGGAATGAATATCTTGATCATAAAGAGGGATTTAGGTGGTGTAACACAGCATTCACTACACTTTCTTTGAAAGCCCGCATCAAACTTCATTCTTATTCCTCCATACTGGAAATATTTTCATTTTTCCTCTGAACCATCACTGTACTCTGCTATATATTTCTTATGAAACTTTCTATCTTCTACAATATTTATAAATAAAGTTAATCTTAGTATTATATTTGAAATTCCTTGGGTGTAGAAGTTGGGTCTGATTTATCTTTGAGTTCTTTACTGGTCTATTTCTGTACTTTCTCATTGTGTAATCAACATTTGTTTTATGTTACAAGCTTCTATACATCTTCAGATCTCAGTTTACAAATTATTGCTTCAAGAAACCTTCTATAACACCCCAGACTCAGGAAGGTTATTGGTGTTTATAACATCTTGTACTTGTCTAACATTGCGTTAATTACAATTATACTTAATTTGTCACAGAAGTAGTTGCTGATAGAAAAAAATCATGAAGGCTAAATCTAGGTCTTCTTTTTTCACCATTTATCAAAAATTAGCACAGTATATAACTAGTAATAGTTACTGAGTGAATGAAATGATGGGTGAACTGGTACAAAACTGCTAATAATTATTGAATGAGTGAAAGGGTGAATGAATTAATAAGTGAAGAGGAGAATCCCCTTTAGAACGAACGTCACTTGGTAAAGAATGACATAAACAGTCATTCCTGAATTGGATCATGAGCTTGCTTTCTTCTTAAGATCTTACAAGGATCAGCAGCACCAATGGGGCTGCTTTGATGAGGATGAAGGGATCAAAATATTTCAGGCATTTTGATTGCAGAGCAGAGCTGAGTGAAAGACTCCAAAAAGGCTAGTCATCTGGAAGACAATCTAAGGACCTCGAGCCTCTGAGGTTAAAGATAAGATAAAGAGGCATGAATGAGGGATGTGGGGAGTCAAATATATTGTTGAAGCCAAACTTTGCATTGTCTGCTGTTTGACCACATCCATCTGCCAATGAGGACTGCATTTGAGCCATCCCAGAGCCCTTGTATATAAGCCACCATGTTCTGCCTGTAAAAAACAAGACCAGTAAGAGTAATGGCCCTGTTGACATTTTTCCCCAAGTTCCTTGACCAGATAGAACTGTAGGCAGTAAGGATCACAAGTACTCTCTCTTCTAACTCTATCATGATCAGGGTTCACCCACAATGTGTGTGTGTGTGTGTGTGTGTGTGTGTGTGTAAAGAAACATAGATTTCATTTGCCTAGTGCCAATGTAGGTGTTTTTTAATTTCAGCATTTTTTATCTTATTAACTCATTCTGATGAACCTTGGCATCAGCTATCTAGGTTCAAATTCTGTATAAGCCACTAGTAAAGAAAACTGTTGAAAACTCACTTGGTCCGAGTTTCCTCATCTTCAAAAACTAAGGATAATAGGAAAAGCTACCTCGGAGCTATTGTAAGGAACAAATTAAGAAATCAATTCAAAAGCAATCTGAAGATGATAAGTCACCACCCCTGTCATTAGCTGTGACAGGCCATGCTCAATAAGAAGTTTTTCAAGGGCATTTATTGATAAGATTATGTGTTTCTTCTTGTTAGTACTTTATCTGGGGCAGGTAAAAAAACAACATCATAATCTAAATAATTATTGTAAGTAATAAAAATGCTTTAGAAGGAAGCACCTAGTATTAGCAGAGTACTAGCACAAGCACTCACTCAATGACTGGTTGATGTTCATGAAAATTAGGCCAGAAATTTGGGGCATAGTCTTAGTTGTTGTAAAGTCCAGTCCTTATCAAATGTACTTACAATGCCTCCTTTTCACATTGTATATTGAGATTTAAGAGAATAACTGGCTTATTTCTCCAGGTCAAACTATATATCCAGACCTAGTCTTAGTTTTCTCATAGCCAAATATAATCTTTATTTTTTAAGTCAATGTCTGTGAAGAAATTCTTAGGGTCCACAGGTCCAATTAAGTCTCTGCTAAAGGAATCTTCTAAGTAAATTTGTGACCACAGGGAGCCCTTTGCCCTTCTGAGAGAATGACTCCAAGTACAGAGCACAGGCCAGACATCAGCAGTGCGCTTTTCTAACTCAAGCTGTTCCAGGTGGCACTGTGAGCTTGGACATGCCACTTAACCATTACCCCTGCCCTCATTTATTAGACCAGGAATCGATTTTAACTAGCATTTATTGAGCAACTAGTACAATCAAAGAACTGTGCAGGGGACAGACGATGATTCCAGGATGTCTCTGACAGAAGCACAGATCCTAAAACCAGTGTTTTGTTTTTGGAATGTTGAAGGTGACTCCTAGTACTCTCAGCCCATTTTCTGCATGCTTCTCCTTCTATTCACTCCTTTGTAATATATGTGAACATATATGTGTAACATACCTGTATATGTGTAACATACCTTTGAGTATAGGGATTCTGCTATAATGTTTTTTTTGTTTGTTTGTTTTTTAACCTCCCATTCTCATTCTTAGCATTCAACATAGCAATTACACACAGTAGGCACCAGATGAAATTTCAAATATGTAAAATATTAATAGCTATTATCAATGGAGGGATTAGTAAATGTCATAATAATAAAATAATTTAGCCTGAATAACTAGTATTTATTAAGCTTCTAATGTGTTATCTTCAAAAGGAACCTCTTAAGGTAACTAAATATCCTCATTTTGTATATAAAGAATGTAAACAAACCGAGTATAACTTAATAATTTGTAGATTAAGCTTGGATTCAAACAAAAGCCTGTTCAATTCCAAATCATGTTTCCCAGGGTATCACACGTGGAAAGAAATGTATCCTAAAAAGGAAGAAAAGAATTGGAAAGGTTTCCTAAAAGTGGTGATGTCTGAGATAGATCTTCAGCTTAGATAGGATTCCGAAAGAGAGATGAGACAGGAACGTGTCCAGCAAAGGGAATAATCCCGGCCAGAAACTGGAGTGCTTCAAGTATGATTAGGGAAATAGTAATCCAGGTCAGCCATAGTTTATGGTATGTGAATAGTAATGAAAAGATGATAGTAATATGTTGCAAAATTATTTGTATGTTTTTGTTATTTTAAAAACACACACATCAAATTATGTTAGTCCCGTGCTCAAAATGCTCCAGACTTTCCATTTCATTCAGAATAAATCCAAGACCCCTTCCCCATAATCTCCATGGCTGCCCCACTGAACTCAGGAACTACCACTCTTTCTCTCTGACCCACTTAATTCCATCCATACGAACTTTCTTGCTACTTGTTCAACCCACCAAGGCCCCACTTCAGGGTGTCTACAATGGCATTTCCTGGGTCTAGAAATTCTTTCCATAGATAGTTGTATCATTGGATCACTTGATGCATTCCAGTTTCATTTCAACTATCACCTCCTGAAAAGTTGACCTGCCTGGCCATGCCATCTGAAATAACAGTCCCCTTTATTCTCTACCCATTTATCTAGCTTCTTCTCTTCATATTGCTTGTCTCTACCTTACATTAAGATAACTGTCAAGTTATCAGAAACAAGGAACATCTGAAAAAATGTCACAGCCAAGAGTTGCCTAAGGAGACATACAATGTGGTATCTTGGTTGGGATCTTGAGACAGTAGGTAAAAACTAAGAAAATCTGAATCAACTATGAACTTAATACTTTTGTACTAATGTAAGATGTTAATAATAGGGAAAACTGGGTGTAAGGAAGCTCTCTGTACTATCCTTATAATTTTTCTATATCTGAAGAGTGTATTTTTTAAAAAGTTTGTGTGTCTGTGTCTACTGTTTGTTCAATTATTGTCCATTTCCCTAGAAACTCTTGTTCACTGCTTTATTACCAATCTTAGAACAATGTCTGGCACATAGCAGACATTTGATAAATATTTGTATAATTAATCAATCAGTTATTTGTGAAATTTATACCTCACACAAACTGTACAGTGGGCTCCAGGATCTTAAGTAACATTTGCTAGGTTCTACAAAGAGCAGGAGTAAGAACCGAGAATTCAGACACAGTCCAATCTAGTTACAAAGTTTGTGTATTTAACCAGAATTTAGGACTTAAAAGGGAAATCAGAGTACTGAATTTGTATTAGTGTCGGTGCAGTAGGGAACCATGAAAGGTTTTGAGCAGAAATATTAGAAAAGTGGATCTTTAAAGTGAAGAATGGGTTAAAAAGGGCAGAGCCGGTGATGGAAAGGCCAATTTGAAGATTATGACAATGATACAGATGAAAAGAAGTGAGACCTAAGCTAGGTGGCTATGGGAATAAAAAAAAATTTAGATGGATTTAACGGATGTTTTGGTATAGGAATATATAGAGCTGGCAGGTGGCTCAAAGCAGTGAGCAAAAAGAAAAAATGGAGATTAAACTGATGCTGTGAATCTGAGTGACTAGAAGAATGTTAATGTCATCAATTAGGATGAGGAATAATAACTTCTTTCTTACCTTCCTGTATATCCACATGTTTCATTTGGTTACCATTAACAGTAAATATAAATATAGAAAAATAATAAATTATTTGAAAATGTTAAAAATATTAGATAAAATATAAATTATTTTCAGAGATTTTTATTTATAAGATTTATAAGTGAAACACTAAAATAAGAACATTTATTATGCATCTTAGTATATGCTTTGCTTTATCTGACATGGCATTATGAAAGGTTTTAACTTTTTCATGTCTCAGGTGTGAAACTTTGGTAATAAAAAAATTCCTCTATAGAAAGCATATTGAGACCTCTGCTCTCCATATCAGTCTTATGGTTATTAAATGCTAATTATTACTAGTACTTAATATCTATCTGAGACTAACATACATACAACCTACAGAACAAATGAAAGGTGTTACTCTAGAGCAAAGCAATTTTTTAATGATCAATAGTCTGTCATTAGCATAATGTTTATTTTATGCATCTGCAGACATTGTATCATTTGAATTGTGGTTTATAAATATTAACCTATTGATCTTTGTTGCTCTTCCATCCGCTATAATTTCTGATAAACATCTGCACTTCTTTATTTGTAGATGAAGGACAGAATAATAAAGCAAATCTCTAGGTATCTGATGACTGGACATGGTGAGAGAAAGATTCAGAATCCACATAAATTCCTCAACTATCCTAAAGGCTTATGTTTCTGCTTATCCATAAAATCCAAGCTGGTAATATGCTCTTTTAAATAAAACTATAGAATAAGTACAATAACATAACATGCCCATTTTATCTAACATTATGACTTGTGACTACATATGCTTTATAAATTGTCAAATGACATGCTGAAAATGTACTTGGTTTGTTCCGCAAAAATCTACTGCCATTATTTTCTTTTACATTTTCTTTTTCAAGTTTTAGCAGCAATTTATTAAGCAAGATTCCCTGAATTCTTCCCGGGGAATGTATCCTTTCATTCTTTTGGGAGTTCATTATATGGAAAGCAATCTTGATTTCTTTTAGGTAGTGAAGATCAGCTCTTTGAATGACCAAACTAACATACCCTTAAAAGTAATTTTAAAAATACGTTTGAAAGAATCTAAGAAGTTCATTACCTTTCCTAAACATTTTTTTTTACTCAATTTGTGGGGATTTCCTGATAGAACACTTTATTTGGTCCATTATTTCTCTAATTTATTTTGCTAAAGCAAACCTGACATAAGACTGAGGCCTGGGACCAGCATTTGAGTTATATTTAATGAAAACTTAAAGCACAAAAGCACTTCAATTACTCCTATTTCCTGATTTATACTGAAAAATGGGTGCACATATGTGTGTTCCTTTGATAGGGTTCAAATTAGCAGTGAGCTTTTGAAAATTGGTCCTTAGTACCTTCAACAAATGTCTTTTTTAACCAGCTTATCTGGAGCAAAACAGAGACTTTTAAATCAAACTTCTGTTTCATCTATTTCTTTCTTTATTACCAAAATGAATAAAGTAATTTTGTATGGAAACTTAAATGCTTATCAAAATTGGGAAGCAATAAGTGCAACAATAAAACCATTTGTTATATTATATGATTATAACTGAAGTGATACATTTGTCTTTCCATAGGGAGTTACATGGATTTCTAAAAATGTGAACCTAGACATGCCAGGTCCGTGCAAGGCAAAGGACCACAAATTATGTCCAGTTGAGCTCATTTGTAATTTGTTTAAGTAAAGGAACTTTAGAACGGGGAACCCACAACCCCCATTTCACCACTTGCAGCACAGAAAAGACTCTCAGTAACAGGTCTGACAAATTCACATTCAGTTCCATATGGTCATTTATCCTCCCTATGTCTTTGAAAGTAAAATACTGTGAAGGCGGCATTTGAGTTTTTGGTGACAAATTACTTTTCTCAATGGAATCAAAGGCTGTGGCCATCTGCAGTGAGATAGATGAGCCACAGCTGGCTTTCATAATGATCAATCCTGATTGCAGCAGGACTCTGGCACTTCTGGATTGATTGTGAGGACCTGCTGTGACAAACAATACTGACCAATTCAGACACATTGACAACAAATTATTTCTCATGTTTAGACTGTACCTCATGTCATCAGAGGGGAGAGAAGAGATGGAAACCACCCAATACACTTCATCAGTAGTGGAAAGTTGAAAATTCTGAAAATCCTTAAACTTGATTTGGAGACCTAAACTACATGATACGCCAATACTGAGACTACATGTATATTCTATCAGTACAATGGGGAGCCATGGTTTTCAGGACTTCTACCATTGCTACCTCAACCTACACACACATCCTAAAGAAAACTGCCCTACAACAACTGCTGCTGTATGAACAGTAAACCCCTGTATTGCGTATTTTTTCATATCCCCCAGTCATAGCTGTGATTCAGCCATGGACGGACACCAATTGAAAGGCAGAGAGTTCAAGTGTGGTAGTAGCTTTGTGGCCTAAGCCAATCAAATTCCCCTTTTGGGAATTTGTAATTGAGCATCTAAGACACTGACTTACTTAGATGTGAAGAATTAGGCTGAAAAGTCATGTATGTAATCTATAAGGCTGGATAAACTGTAATAGACCAAATTTAGTGGAGGAAAAGAAGAAGTAGCAGTGGCTAACAAACGTTGGATACTTACTCTACATCAGGACCTGTGGTGAATGTTTATCATTCACTATCTGTTTTAAACCTCACATCACTATTAAACCTGTTGGGAGATGCTGTTATTATCCCTATATAATTGATTTTAAAAGTCTGAAATTTGGAGAGATTAATTTCTCTATTGCATAGGTGTAAAATAAAGACAGAACCAAAGTTTAATTCTCTTGGACTCTTCTTAAATTCAGTTATAGAACTGGGAATCTGTGGGGAGTGGGGAGGTGGAGAAAGAGACAGAAAAAGAAGGAGAAAGCAGAGAGAAGCAGAAATGACCTTACTATGCAGTCCTGAGATTGTGGCCTTCTCTCCTTACAGCATAGATCTAAGTGCTCATTGAGCTCTGTTCTCAGCTTCTCATGAATCCATAGTGTGTTTCTAGATGGGTTTACTGTACACAGTGCTTTGGTTAGAACTATTTAGATAATTAAAGAAAAAGTAATATTTGTCTTCATTTCTTCAGATATTTATTTCAATGTTTGATAATTCACTTTGATTTCAGAAATTAATTTTTCTGAATATAGAATATGTAACTAGTAACTGTGAGCAAATGTGAAATTTTGACTTTTTTCAGCATTTTTCAACTTTTCAATTTACAAGGAACACCCAAGATCAAATAAATAGGAAAAGACCTATTTATTATTAATCTACATGATATTTGCATATACATATGCCTTTTCTTCCTCTAGAATCACTTTCATATTGTGAGATGTTAAATCTGTCCCAAATGAATAGGCCACTGATGGCCTCAGCCCATTATAATGTTTCAGTCCCTTAAACAAAAACCCCTATTTGGGGATAGCAGAACCCAGTCTCTTTCCTCACACTTCAGTAACCAAATAAACTGTTACTCTAAGGATGAGACATTGGAGGATTTATACCCAAACATCTCTTCTCAAAACCTGAATAAAACATCAAAAGAAGAAAGCCTGGATAACTCAGTGTGAAATTTCTGAAGAATGCTGTTTTCTTATGTAGGAGTGACTTTCAAAGAAGAAAAATTCTATATTATCTTATAGCTTATATTATTTGTATTTTTAGATTTAATTACCCTATGCTTTGGTTGAGGGTGAGAGTTTTAACTCCATTGCCAAGTTGGGCAAATTCAAGTTTCAGCTGTTCAAAGGCAAGATTCTCCAAGGGCTCCATCACTAGTTGTGGGGCTCAGGCTGGGCAGGGCCTCCATACTGTCTGGGGGTCCATCAGCATTTGTTTGTCCTGTGTTCCGTAAGCAGACAGTACAATCAGTGTTTCTTTTCCAGATTGTCGACTGCTGCTATGTTTGGCAGTAGTTAACTGTTTAAGCAAATCTGGGATACTGGAACAGCAATTTAAGATGTATAATGAGGCACAGAAATAGTGCCTTAGCATTTTCCATTACTTTCATAATGCTTCACCATCATTCTCTCTAAAATTGTTTGTCTTTGTCTTTAAAGGGAGAAGGGAAGAAAAGGTTATTTATTGCAAAAGTGTGAAGAGTTCTTTATTCTCTTGGATATGTCCTCAAATTTTGTGTCATTATAGACAAAGTGTTGAGAAAATTTGCAGATAATCTTGTCCCAGTTGCCTTAAATTCACTCTACTGAATTTTTTTCCTTAGAATAATACCCGGCAGTATAATAAAATTTTAAATATATTAGCAGACATTGCCATTGGTCTTTCTTCATGTTAAATAACTGTTAAAAATCTATATGTTGCGTTTACTAATAATATATAAATAAAATACATAAACATTTAAATATATTAACACATTAATATTTTACATAATCCTACACATTTTATAGCATATTTTCAAAGGTTAATGATCCATTTTGCATTTCTTTTGAGTTGTAGGACGTTTGATATACCAAAAAAAAGCCTACCTTTTTAATATTATGTAAATATAATATATAAATTATACATTGAATATATGTGTAGTGGAATGTTAGGTATAGCATTCTTTTTTCTCAACAGTTTTGTCCAAGGTTCCAATGGCTAAGATCAACAATTTCTAGAACATATAAGCAGGACATGTTAAAAGGTTGTGAAACTAGTTTAGCAACTATGTGTTGAGGGTGGATAAAAGTAAGTCACCAGATTGACAGAAAAAGGATTTCTTTGAAAGTAGTTGTAGGTGGGATCAAATGAAGAAAGTTCTTGACAGCTGTTCAGAATGCCTGACATGTGTCTCCTGGGATTTGAGAGTAGGCACAGGGAGAATTCCCAAAGGAAAGAGGTTGACTAAGCACAGCAGGAAGAGGAGCAACACCTTCAGAGGGAGTTAGCTGCTCTTCCACCAAAGAAGGTGGGGGAGGGGCAGTGAAGGGGAATAATAAAGGAATTTTCCTTTGGACCAAGTAGACCTACAGTGGATAGCTGGTCTTGAGTCAATTTGGGAAAGATCTAAGGAGAGAGTGGAGTTGTGTCACTGAAAGCGAAACTGATGAGTGATTTTAGGCAATTCAGTCAGAGTTAAGGAATAGCCCAGCAGGAGGATTTCTGAAGAATCCACAAAACTTCCCCCTAAATGAAATGGTCAATATTTGGGTATCTGCCACACTCAGAAGGCAGCTGCTTCAATTTACAGTGGCATCTTCAAATATCATCTCTATCATTTCTTACCTCACTCTGACTTAAGGAAGAGCAGGAGAGGTATGGAACATTAAGACAGGGAAAGAGTGAGGGAGCCAGACACGACCCTCTTCCTCATTGCAGTTCATTCAGCTGAATGAGGCCCAAACTGATGCTTCTGCAGTTTTAAATTAGAGCAGAGAATGAGACCGAGCTAGATGTTAGAATGAGCAACATTATGTGTTACTTAAAGAAAATGACCTGGAATGTAAGGAGATAAGTCCATGAGTTCATGTTGGGACAGGGAAAAATAATTCAACAGAATATGCTGAGAGAGAAATTGAGAAAAAGAATAAAATTTTATGTTATTTAAAACCCTAGAAAGTCTAGTTCCTTTAGTGTACACATACAATGAAATGTCTAAGTAGGATTAAGTCAAGATATGCTGGTTAAAAAAATAATACAATAATAATAATAATAATGCATACAAAATCTACTGAAGCATACTGCATATTTACTTAAGATGTTTTCAGAAATATTAGAATGTTTGCCTGTGAAAAATATTATGAAGGTATAAGACAGAATAAAAGGGCTAGAGAGTAGTGGAGGCAGAGGGCTGTCATATTATCAGGGACTGCATCTATGACAAGGTGCCATTTGAGTAGAGATCTGCCAAACTGATGGAATGTCTGTTCAGTTTGGGGGAAGATCATTCCAAGCACAGGATGCAGCACATACAGAGCTTGAGACTTGGAAATGCTAGTTGTGTTCAAGGACCAGTGAGGGGGGCCAAGGGGCTGGGATGGCTAGAAACAGAAGAGGGTTGTAAGAGGTATGGTCAGGGAGGTACTAGGTCAGGCAGAGCTTCACAGGTAGTGGGAGAGCTTTGCATTCTACTCTGGGAGATAGGGAAAGCTATTGAAAGTTCTAAGCAAAGAAGTAACATGATCTGATGTACGGTCCTAAAGGCTCACTCTTCCATGTTTTGCTTTTTTAATTACTGTGTATGTTGTGGGGTCGGGCAGGGCATGCACTATCCAATAGGCTGTTTACTGCACTTGCCCTATTGTCTAATACTGGCTGTGCTTCACTCGTTCACTTTGCCTTCTTGGCTCCTGACAGCACTTGAATTTGTGATGCTTATTCCAGGCTCTTACAATTTCTGCCTTTTACTGCACAATAGGAAACCACTCTTAAAACATAAGCTCAAGCTGCTACCTTCATGTTTCATTTTTTATTTCAAAGCACAGTCCTCTCCAGACATAACTGTGTTCACATTCTCAATTATAAAGCAATTCTAAAACTTCTGAGTCTTCTGGGGCTTGCTATGGCATTCAGGATAGTTTAGGCCTAAGAAACTAGATACTCCAGGGGTCTTGATCTTGTTACCAGTTGGAGACCTGGTTGGTTCTAGAGATCTTGTAATTTCTCTTGAAGAAAAATCAGGCAGAACTGGATTAGGACTCCTGTTTAGACAAGGCCATCCCTAGGGAATGAGGAGGCTAGCCACAGCACATTATAAAAATGTACCTCCCTGACTCTAAAATGTATTGTTACAGAAATGAAATCAGTTGAAAATTCACTTCCAAGGCACACTTGAAGAGAGAAAGAAATCTTCAAGGAACAGCCTGAATATGTTTAGAAATGGAAAGAAAGTGGTACCCATTTGCTGTATAATGACATGTATAGGTGTCAAGTTAGGGGGAAAAATGACCTCAGGTTTCTTTTTCTTTTTCTTTTTAACTTTTTTATTGATTTATAATCATTTTACAATGTTGTATCAAATTCCAGTGTAGAGCACAATTTTTCAGTTATACATGAACATATGTATATTCATTGTCACATTTTTTTTTCCCGTGGGCTACCATAAGATCTTGTATATATTTCCCTGTGCTATACAGTATAATCGTGTTTATCTATTCTACAATTTTGAAATCCCAGTCTATCCCTTCGCACCCTCCACCCCCTTGGCAACCACAAGTTTGTATTCTGTGTCTATGAGGCTATTTCTGTTTTGTATTTATGCTTTGTTTGTGTGTTGTTGTTTTGTTTTTGTTTTTTTTTTTTGAGATTCCACATAGAAGCGATCTCATATGGTATTTTTCTCTCTCTTTCTGGCTTACTTCACTTAGAATGACATTCTCCAGGAGCATCCATGTTGCTGCAAATGGCGTTATGTTGTTGGTTTTTATGGCTGAGTAGTGTTCCGTTGTATAAATATATCACTTCATTATTCAGTCATCCATCGATGGACATTTAGGCTGTCTCCATGTCTTGGCTATTGTAAATAGTGCTGCTATGAACATTGGGGTGCAGGTGTCATTTTGAAGTAGGGTTCCTTCTGGATATATGCCCAGGAATGGGATTCCTGGGTCATATGGTAAGTCTATTCCTAGTGTTTTGAGGAATCTCCATACTGTTTTCCACAGTGGCTGCACCAAACTGTATCCCCACCAGCAGCATAGGAGGGTGCCCCTTTCTCCACAGCCTTTCCAGCATTTGTTATTTGTGGATTTTTGAATGATGGCCATTCTGACTGGTGTGAGGTGATACCTCATTGCAGTTTTGATTTGCATTTCTCTGATAATTAGTGATATTGAGCATTTTTTCATGTTCCTATTGATCATTTGTATGTCTTCCTTGGAAAATTGCTTGTTTAGGTCTTTTGCCCATTTTTGGACTGGGTTGTTGTTTCTTATTAAGTCGTATGAGTTGTTTATGTATTCTGGAGGTCAAGCCTTTGTTGGTTTCATTTGCAAAACCTTTCTCCCATCCTGTAGGTTGTCTTTTTGTTTTACTTATGGTTTCCTTTGCTGTGCAGAAGCTTGTAAGTTTCATTAGGTCCCATTTGTTTATTCTTGTTTTTATTTCTATTGCTTGAGTAGACTGTTCTAGGAGAACATTTTTGAGATGTATGTGAGACAACGTTTTGCCTATATTTTCTTCTAGAAGGTTTATTGTGTCTTCTCTTATGTTTAAGTTTTTGATCCATTTTGAGTTGATTTTTGTGTATGGTGTAAGGGAGTGTTCTAGCTTCATTGCTTTACATGCTGCTGTCCAGTTTTCCCAGCACCATTTGCTGAAAAGACTGTCTTTATTCCATTGTCTATTCTTGCCTCCTTTGTTGAAGGTGAGTTGACCAAAAGTTTGTGGGTTCATTTCTGGGCTCTCTTTTCTGTTCCATGGTCTATATGTCTGTTTTTGTACCAGTACCATGCTGTCTTGATGACTGTAGCTCTATAGTATTGTCTGAAGTCTGGGAGAGTTATTCCTCCAACCTCTTTCTTTCTCTTCAGTAATGCTTTGGCAATTCTAGGTCTTTGATGATTCCATATATCAGGTTTCTTTTTCTTACAGCAGCATCTCCCTTCAGCTTTCTTCTTGGCTAACAAGCATGGCAGGGTAGTTCAGAACTACTACCAAGCACAGAATCTACATTGCACAGAAGATCAAATCTGTTGTATTTTGTCATTTAGGCTCACTCTCTTATGGAATTCTCAGCACTGGCTCAGCAATACTCCAGAATTGAACTCACAGAGTCTATAAAATTCCCCAAGCAAAGTTAATTCTTTGTTATTGTTGTGTTCTTATGCTTTTGGTTGGTTTTGTTTTATTTCTTTTTAAATCGAAAATTTTTTAATTCTTTTATACAATTTTAAAGGTTACTTTCCATTTTAAATTATTACAAAATATTGGCTATATTCCCCATGTTGTACAATGCATCCTTGAACCTGTCTTACCCACAATAGTCTGTATCTCCTACTCCCCACCTCTGTCTTGTCCCTCCCCCTTTCCTCTCCCCATTGGTAACCACTAGTTCTCTTTATCTGTGAACCTGCTTCTTTTTGTTTGTTTTATTCACTAGTTTGTTGTATTTTTTAGATTCCGTATATAAATGATATCATACAATATTTTTCTTTCTCTGTCTGACTTATTTCACTTAGCATAATGCCCTCCAAGTCTTCATGTTGCTGCAAATGGCAAAATTACATTCTTTTTTATGGCTGAGTAGTATCTATTGTGTATATATCCCACACCCTCTTTATCCTTCCATCTACTGATGGACACTTAGTTTGCTTCCATATCTTGGCAATTGTAAATAATGCTGCTATGAACATTGGGGTGCATATATCTTTTCAAATTAGTGTTTTTGTTTTTTTCAGATATATACCCAGGAGTGGAATTGCTGGGTCATATGTACAACTCAACATCAGAAAAATAGACAACCAAAGTTAAAAATAGGCAGAAGAACCAAACAGACATTTTACCAAAGAGGAAATGTAGATGGCCAGCAAGCATATGAAAAGATGCTCAACATCGTTAAACATTGAAGAAATGCAAATCAAAAACACAATGAGATATCACCTCACACCTGTCAGAATGACTATCATCAGAAAGAACACAAATAGCAAATGTTGGTGAGGATGTGGAGAAAAGGGAACCTTTGTACGCTCTTTGTGGAAATGTAAATTGGTGCAGCCACTGTAGAAAACTGTATAGAGATTTCTCAAAAAACAAAAACAAAAACTTTATTCTTATTTGCCCTGTTTAATGTCATTACCAATTAGATTTGTTAAGCATACATGTTAAGCATACAGAGTCAAGTACTCTAGACCCTGACTATTAGACCTTGGGTATTACAAGGTTAATAAGAACTATTTTGTCCTTGAGGAATGCATGTTCTAGTAGAGTAAAGAGAACCATAAATAAACAGTGATGTCACCTATTATCACTGAGGAAAAAAGTAAGGTCTGAATACACAGAGGACTCTGAGGTAAAAAGTAAGGTGTGAATACACAGGGGACACCGTCTTGTTGAAGGGGAAAGATCACATGCAGAACTGAGCATCTAACTTTTCACTTGTCACTTTATATTTTGACTCATTCTAGAATCCAGGAAAAAATAATTTTGTGTATCACAAATCCTATAACGTGGTAAAGGTAAGATTGTAGATGGGCTTCAATAACGTCTTAAAGACATCTTAAAACATGCTATAGCAATGGGAATCCACTGAGGGAGTTTAAGCAGAGGAGATACCTGATTGTAATTACATTTCCTCATTTAAATCCCTAGACCCGGCCTCCTTTCTGAGTACCTTATACATAACCAATAGCCTGCATTCTTTCCATCTCTACTTGAAGGTCTCACAAACATCGCATGTTCAAAATTCTTCAGTGCCTTCCAGTCTAAATCTTCCCCTAATCTTTGCCATCTGTTATGCTGAGTGGCACGGCCATCTACCCACCACTAAAGCCAGAAACTTAGAAATCTTTCTCCAGTTTTTCTTTTTTACCGAGTCCTTTCATTTTTCTACATGAGGTTGTACTTTAGATCTGTCCATTCCTACTTATTTCTATCATTACTGTCCTAGTTCAAGGCATCCTTAGGCTGCATCTCTACTGTGGCGATGACGTCCTCCTTAGTTTCCCCACATATGCTTGTGTCTTGCTCCAGGCCATCCTCTGCAGCAGCCAAGAGTGATTTCAACATGGAAACTAGGTGAATTCACTCCACCTTTGCACCCCCCCCTTCCTGAGGCAACACGGAAACTCCTCCAAGGTCTTCATATTACACTTAGAATAAAATCAAAATACTTACCATGGCTTTATATCCCAGAATGCTCTGGCTTTCTTACCTCTCCTCTTACACTTCCTGTAATTCTTTTCCTCACTCTGAGCTTCAGCCCCAGCTTTCTTTTTGTTCCTAAATGTGCCAAACATTTTTCCCATGCCAAAATATCACACATGATGCTTTCTTTCTCTGCAGTGTTTTTTCCCCATGTCTCATATGGTAACATTTTCTTACTCTTCTGTTGTCTTTAAAAATCTGAAATCTTCCTTGACCGACCTCTGTAATATTTTCTGGCCTTCTACTTATTTATATCATGGTACCCAATATGTATCATTCATAAAACATATAGCCCACAATTAGGTAGATAATGATGATGGATGATAGATTGAAATAGATAGGTAGGTAGACAGATATTTTATTTAATTGTTTAATATTTGCCTCCCCCATTTAACCATTATACTGGAACCTCCATGAAGTTTGTTTTGTCTACTGTATCCTCAGAATCAAAATGCTCAATAAATTGTTGATGAATAAATGAAATATTGTTTTCTCTTTTTTATCACTTTTCCTTGAACTTGTGTAACTAATTTGTATATACTTCCAAACTATTTTATTTAGATACATAAAAATTCCTTACCTGATCACTTTCTACTAGGTGCAAAAAAAGAAGCATCCCATCCAGTTAGTGCAAAGCACTAAGAAAGCAATTTCACAGGATATGTTTAAATGCTAAAATGAATTTTTTAACTTCCATTGACCGCTGAATTTCTTATATTCCCATATGTGATCAATTTCTATATTTACTGGATTTTTTATTTAAATGCATATCCATTTATTATGTTCTGTCATCAAAATGAAGCAAATAGTTAAGTCTGCTTCTCTATTGTTTGTGTCTTGAACAAAATAAAAAAAAATCCATTCAAATCTTGTTTTAATATATGAAGCAGTATAGATAACTTTTCATTGCAGGTACACATAAACATTTCTCTTGTGTTACTTCATTCCCCGTTTCTAACCAAAACATTTTTTAAAAAGGCTGTTCTTGCAGTCTTTGCAGAATTTCAAGCCTTAGTCAAAGAAGAAAGTCCCCAAAATCTTTTCAGAAAGCCTGTTTGGGCACTATTCCCAGCCTAATTTTGCAAACCAAGATGTTTGGGCAGTCCTGGTATGCTAGGGATAAGGAGTTGAGGATTTTTATCCGAATTAAACCCGAACTCCAACCTTAATTAACATACCACAACATTGTTAACTCCTTGACTATGTTAGACATTGGTTTAGTTCAACTAATTCCACCTCTGGAATATAGCCTCTCATTTATGTTCCTGCTGATTGCTTATATTTTCATTTCAGCTCCCCCATTGCTTTTCAAAAGATGGAAATATTGTCCCACTTTTTGTTGCTAGGCAAATATCTCTAGAGTTATGCAAAGAAAGCAAAATCACTGAAGTCAGATAACATAGACATGGTGACAGGAACTTCTGGAGCTTTCTGTTTTATCTGCTTCCCCCCTCTGATGACTAAGAACAGTTCATGCAAAAGATGTGACACTTTATATGTAGTTATTTATATGTGATATTTTATAAATTTATTTATATTGCCTTAAACCTTTTTGGAGAAATGAATACTGGTATATATATATCAGTATTGATACATATGTATGCATATACATATATATATATTGGCAAATGCATTTAATCTTGGCATTTAAGTTCACATGTAGAAAGCATGAACTGGCAAGATTAGTGTGAACTCTGTATCTGTTTATACAGCTAAGTATGTATGTAATTGATGCTTAGAAGCTATCAGTCTGTAAGAATATGCCCTAGATTCTTTGAAATCGCATCAAAGAAAATCAGCAAAGGACACATATTCTCTGTCCCTCATTCCAAGACCGCTTTACACACGTAGCCACATTTTGATCCTGTTGCCTTCAAACCTTCTTTAAATCCCTAAATTTCAACTTGCATTACCTGTTGCTAGCACTGCTGCTATTCCCTCATTACGATTTCACTCAGAGTTCTGGAGCCTAGTATGAAGTCAAATGTAAAGTGACAAGTGAAAACCAAGGGGCTTCAAAGTACAAATTGTATATGATCTTCTTGCCATAACAGAATAGTGTCATTGTCCTGTTAAATTAGAGCATCTATCCTCTTCTACTCCAGAGAATTGGCAGCATGAATTCTATTCGACAGCTAATGGGAATTCTGGAGAGATTTGGAAACGTTCCTTAGAAGTATCAGAAGTAAAAAGTTCCCAGATTCCCCATATAAATACTTCCCTCAGATCATAAACATATCATTTATTAAACTGAACAGTTATATACTGGGCATCTCTCCTAAATGCTGGGCATAAAACAATGAGGAAAAGTTAAAAAAAAGAAAAACTCTCTCATGGAGATTACATTTTTGTTGCGAAGATAGTTAACAAATAAATGAGTAAATACGATATATATTAGGTGGGAGAATGTTAAGTGCTTTAGAGAGAAGGAAGTCAGGGAAGGAGAATAGGGCTGGCCTGGGGATGGGATGAGGATGTTGGGAAGTGGATAGACTTTTAATACTCATCAGAGAAGTCTTTGCTACATGAGAGACATTTCAGAAAAATTGTCAAAGAGTCATACTGGTAGGACTGGTAGTCATACATTTAGGGGAAGTCATGGTAGGCAGAGGAAATGGTAAATGCAAATTCCCTGAAGAGGGTGCATGCTCTTTGTGTTGGAGGAACAGTGAGAAAACCAAAAAGGTTCAAGTGGAGAGAGTAAGAGAGAATGTGTAGGATATGCCAGAGGGGTCAGGAATAGGGGAAGAAAGTCCAGGTAGGGCCTTTTAAGTCCATGTGAGGGCTTTGGCAGTTAAGTGTTACTGAATGTGATAAGAAGGCATTAGAGGTATATTAGTTTCCTAAGACTGTCTTAACAAATTGCCACAAACTAAGAGGGTTAAAATGACAGATATTTATTCTCTCTTAGTTCTGGAAGTCAAAAATTCAAAATAAAGATGTTGGCAGGGCCATGTTACGTCCAAAGATTCTAAGGGAGAGTTTTCCTTCCCTTTTTCTAATTTTGATGGCTCTATACATTCCTTAGCTTGAGACAACATCACTGTAACCTCTGTCTCCATGTTCACATGGCCTTCTTCTCTGTGTCACTCTGTCTTCTCTTTTGTCATTGGATTTAGAGCCCATCCCTGTAATCCAGGGTGATCTCATTTTGCAATCGTTAACTTAATTGCATCTACAAAGATTCTTTTTTTCAAATGAGGTGATGTTCACGTTTCCAGAGGGCTATTGTGTAGACATATCTTCTGTGAGGGTTATTATTCAGTCTATTACATAGAGTTTTGAGTAAAGGAATAGCAAGATCAGACTTGTATTTTTGCAGGTTCATTCTGCTTCCTGTGGTGAAAATAGACTGTAGGGAAACAGGAAGACTGCAGAGCAGAATCCAAGAGACCATAGGACACAAAGCAATAACTCGGGTGAGTATGTGGTCTGTACCTAAACAACAGGAATGGAGGTGGTGAAGAGTGTTGAATTCCAGACACATTTTAAAGTTGGAGATGACAGAATTTCCAGAAGATTTTATGTGAAGTGTGAAAGAGAGTAGAGTCAAGAGTGAATCCAAGGTTTGGGGCCTGATATCTGTGAGTTACCTTCGATATATGTGGTAGGAATGTCTCCTTCCCTATAAAGCTTTTATATTGCTGGGATCACGGTCATTAGCTTCTCCATTAGGCCACAGTTTGGAAGCCTTCCCTGACTTCCATAGATTGGATTAGCATGTCTCTATGCTCTGTACCCTAAGTTTATCCCTATTACTTTTTTGTTGTTGTTGTCATTTGTCATTGGGTTGCTTTTGCAAACCACCTCAAATTTAGTGATTTAAAATTAAGAAGCATGCACTTAGCCCATGGTTTTGAAAAGTGACAGCTGGCTTAGTTTGACTGTTTCAGTGTGGACTGTGAACTGCGTGTCTTAGCTGAACTTGCTTGTGCATCTGCAAGCAGCTGCTAAGTCACAGGGCTTGGCTAACACGTAATAGTCTCAGGTGAGATGGATAAGATGACCGGGGGTCTCTCTCCAGGGGTTCTCTCAGCTCCACAGGCTGTCTGAGCTTTTTCCACAGCAGTCAAAGGTGTTCCCAGACTGTGAGACCCGAAGCCACAAGGCCGTCTGAAGTCTAGGTTCAAAACCGGCGCAATTTCACTTCCATCAACTTCTGTTCGTCAAAACAAGTTACAAAACCAGTCCAGAATCAAGGGATGAGGAGGTCGACTCCACATATCTATTGGAGAAGTACTAAGTATTGTTGCAGTTTTTGCCATCTATTGCATCATAGCATATAATTGCTTACTTAGGTGTTTCCCTTTCTTGCTAGTTACCCCACAAACAGGGAAACAAGTCTCTCTTTCTTCACTATTATCACTATTATATCCCAAAGTAGACTTTGAATACCTATTTTTAAAGAAACAGATGAGTGAAAGAATGAGACAATCCATTGGTAGACAAACTAAAATTCAGCTGTCTGCAAATGTCATGATCATTTGATCTGCTTCCATTCTCTTGAGTTGGCATCAGAATCTTCATACACTCAATATCTATAAACTGTATTTGCAGGTGGGATCAATTATTGCTTCAAATTAAAGATCTGAATTAGTGTGGGCATGTATAAGAAATGATCAAAATAAGCATTATTTCCAAAATAGTTTAAACATTATAAATACTTGAAATATCTTTTTAAGGGGTTAGATACTTATTTGCTTTATATAAATCTAGACCAATGAATTAGTTTAGGATTATTTTTTGGAGTAGTTATGTTTAATATACAAGTTAACAATATATTTACTTCTTTAGTTATACCAGGTGTTATGCAGACCCATTTTTCTTTAAGGTTCAGAGTCCAGGTAAATTTCTTCTTTACATAAGTCACATAGGTTTCTTTAGGAATGCCATACAAAAACCAAAACTTTTCAAAAGGATTCTTTTCTTCCTTACTGATTTCCATCTTAGAATCTAAAATGCAAAGGATTCATTAATGGCTGTATGCCTCTACCGTTAGACAGCGCCGTTGTCTGGGAGACTCCCAGTGTTTTAGAAGTGGAAACAGCAACAAGGTGTTACCCTTTTTGCAGTGGGAAACATTTAAGTACCTTAGTTATAGAGATAAGAATTGACTTTAAAATCCCAGTGCCCGATCATTTTCACTAATGACTTCATTCCTAAAGCTCCATCCATTTTTCTGTTACCCCATGTACCACAAAGAATTTTCACTACCTACTAGAAAGCTCCTTTTCCACTCTCTTACATCTTTCAAACCCTCTTTAAAGTGGACTTCCTTCGGCACTGAACCTGAACGTCTTCCAGAGCCTTATTGATCTTAGTACATCAACATGTTGTTTGTGCTTGCTTGTCTGTCTGTTGCAGTTAGTCTAATAAGTCTATTGGACTGCTCAATCCTGTGTTTGGTAGTGTGCCTATGTTTTGTACTCAGTACATCAGAGGTGTGGAAACAAAGTAGTCATCTGAGAAGCAATTCAATGAAAGCAGCTCCTGGAGAAAGTTAGCTCTCCAAAAATTTTTTTTACTGTTCCAAGAACAAGAACATCTGGAATATAGAAACATAGTGAAGGCTTATCTGGGAGTCCTGTGGATATAGGAAGAGTAAGAGCTCAATTCTTTTGAAATTTGAAGGGAAAGAATAAGAAAGGAGAAAGAAAAGTTGTTTCTGAATCAACTGTTAGAAATTCGTGTCTACTGAGTTCTATCAAGGACCCAAGCCTATGAAAGTCAAAGGACAGAGGAGGCTAAGTTGGGCAGGGAAAGCCTCAGAGGAGCCCTTCACTGGGCAGAATTAGAAAAGTCTTAAGAACCCCATTATGCTTATTCATACTCTAAGGGTTGCTTGAGGAGGTGATTTGTGAAGGTGCTAATACCTGGAGGTTGTCTTCTAGCTTCACTCCTTGCTACGGAACCACAAGATTTTTCTTGAAGAGAGATCTAAGTGACACACCTCCTTGGCTGCCAAAAAATTTTAAATAGTTTTAAAATATTTGGGAAAGAGCTGAATGTTGAATAAACTGCTCTATTTCCACCTCCATGAGATGGGGTGGGGGAGTACTGCAATGGGAAGATAATTTAAAAGAATACTAATGTATTCATTCTGTTAATCAGCATAATTTTTTAATCATTTGTGGTTTGGGTGCCCTTTTCGGAGGTTTTACTTGTCATTGTGTTTATGGGAAATTGACAGTTATTAATTGTTTTTAGGCTTGAACCAGTCCTTATTAGAATTCAAATATATTTCCCACTACTGGGTCCAATATCTATGTAGCCATTTATCTTACAGTGAATTTTACTGTAACTGTAATATTTACAAGAAGCAATTTGTCATTCCTGGGTTAAGTATAGAAACTTCAATATTTTCTGGATAAATATGTCAAAATAACTAAGATTCAACCAACAGAAGATGACAGGAAGCTTGTAATACAACGTCTTATATAAGAGTCAGGAGGTTTGCTATCTGGTTTGACTCTGTTGTTGTTTTTATAAATATGATTTTCCAATTATTAACCATCGTTAGTATTAATGGCATTAATGCTGGTAATCTGTCTCACTAAGGATTTCAAAGTGTTGTATTTTTTTATATGCTACATGAATTCCAGGGCTCCAGCAGTGATTTCTACCCTGATTTGCGACATCCCAGAGTCTCCAAACACAATTAATTTTAATTCATCTATGAATATGCCATACAGCACTTTAGGTTAGGGAATGGGGTGTTAGACTCTCACAATTTTGGAGTATTTCAACTCCCCGAAGATTTAAATCTCTAAACTAATTGGCAGTACATCCCCCTCTTCTCACTGGGGACAGCTCTCCTTGTCATTTAAACGTTATCCTACGTGTGCGTTCCCTGGGCTGGGAAGCCCAGGCGTGCAGAGTAAGAGGATGGACTAAAGTCCGAGGCTGAGGCCCAGAGGTACAGAGACTGTAGTGCTTGTGCCTGTGTCCCCTTTCCATGCCCTGCTCCTCAGTTCTTCCCTCACAGTTCAGTCACATCTCTCTCCATTTCTCACTCATCCTTCTACTCTGTGCTCTGAGCATACTTGACTGGTTGTCCCAGCTGGTTGTCTCTTTCCTGCCACCCTGCCTCTGTACCATGTTCGCTTGACCTGGAACACACCTGCGTCCTCTCCTCCTGTATCTCTTACTGGCCCAAACACCTCCCTCCCTGCCTCCAGGAGTCACATCAAACATTGCCCAGTTCTAAAGACCTTCTGAATTACCCTCAACTGTGCTTTTCCTTTGTACTCTTTTCCTTTGTACAGATGTCCAGTATTATAATCCAACCTGTTCACATATCTGTTTCCATCATCTTCCCTAGAAATGAGAGCAAGGATCATCTATGTTCATATATGTAGCCCAGGTTTTTGCTAACAAAACACTCAATCCATTTTGTTGAATGAATGAATGAATCCTTGTTCCTCATCCCAGTGCACCAGGGGCCAGCACCTCCATCAGCCTCTCTGAGTGCTAGCTGCATGGTCTCTCCCGGACTGGCAGGTCTAAGTGCACACAAATACATGTATAACACCGTCCTTGTTAGGACTTCATCCCCACGCACTCCTATATACCAAATGAGCTTTCTCTGCATCTTCATTGAAATTTGGCTTTTCCTTGGCTTTGCTGATCTTCAGTCAGTTACTGGAAGAAAGAATCACTGATAGAATAATTCAAACAACTATAAATTCATGTGTTACTCTAAGTATAAACTTGTTAATGTGTTAGTCCTGCCAGTAGTATTGTGCTTTGAATAGACGAGAATAGGAAGCCAGTAAAACATAGAGATGAACCCCTAATAGTGGCATTTCAGGAAATAAGAGAGGACAGATGGAAAGATATTTCTGGACCGGGAGCTTCTGGGTGCCCGTCACGTTGTACCACACAAGCCATTTCCTATTCCCATGCAAAAGGATGGATCTGCTGCTACAACACTCTCTTGCTCTCCTGAGAACAGTATTTCTATTACTGTTTTTTATAAAAAGGTAGAGGCACCAGCCCTTCTGGTTGTCGGGGGCCAGGAAGAAGCCCTCCTCATACAATGGTCAGAAGAAGCCAAGAACAAATAAGTTGTCTTTTATCCACCTCCGGAAGGCACTGTAATAACCCTTCCCCATCCAGAAAGAGGCAATCAAGTTCAATGGGAAAAGATTTTAATAATTACAACAATAGGTTACACTGACTAAGTGTTTACCCAGGTGCTATGCTAAGCCCTTTCTTTCATTCCTTATACCAACTATGTAATAAAGATCATTTTATTACCCCCATTTTACAAACAAGTCAAGTAATTTGCCCATAGTCACCAAGCTGATAATTATCCAAGTCAGCACTTGTGCCCAGAAAGTTTACTCAGATTCTAAACATAACCTTCTTACCTTCTGGAAGGTACTCCCTGGTATAATGAAGGGGGTACCTAATTCAGCTTACATGCCAGTGTACAATCCAGCACTGCTACTGCTGTTATTATGACCCTATACATGGCAAGACATTTACATTATATTTATCTCTCTCCTTTTATTTCATGTGGGTACAGAAGAGATTATAATGTCTGAATCTAATTTTTATATTGAACAGCTGATATAAAGAATATAAATATTTAGCTATTATTTCCAGTGTCTTTTCTGTAAACATTTTCGTAACATCTGAAATATGTAAAGGACACTTACAAAGTACTGAGGGAAATAGTTTAAAGGATATTATATGGTCCCTGACTCCACGGAGTTTACAACCTGAAAAGTACAACTAAGACCTCAATAACATTCCAACTCTGACCTGTGTAGAAGCTGTGTGCAAACTGGTACAAAAATCCTGAGAACTCACGCATCCACTCAAAGAGCAGTCAGACTATTGGATGTCAGAATCATGAAATAACTATTGTCTTCGCCCTTTTACTTTCAAGCAATTGTTTCCTAAACACAGTTAAAGTCAGTGAGTCTGCACACTTCAGAAATTCCAGATCTTCACTAAATCTCTTGGAAATGTGTGTTGGCATATTCCTGGAGATTTCTTTTAAAAGTATCACTTCTGTCCATCAAGTCAAAGATCCTGTAAGTATCGTGTGTTTAAATTCTTTATCTTTCCTAACATGGCAGGATGCTGATTCCCAGCAGCAGCAAAAATCTAACTGGTCTCTTTACTACTTGCTGCAAATATCACTCATGTGTTTTTGTTGCGAGTTTTAATGTCATTTGTTGAAATAGATTTAACCGATGTCATTTGGTTCATACCAAGTTAATACTGGCTTCCCCCAAGGCTGTGATCAATTCAGTCAACCAGCTGGTCTGGCTGATTTTTCCTTTGAATTTGACCTAATTGCCTGGCTGTTTGGGTATCCACAGACACTTTTACACAAAAAGAAGGCAAGCTTCACGTTAACTTGCTAAATGAGGGTTATTCTTTTCTTCTGAGGTCTGCCATGGACTTATTGAGTGACTGTTGGCAAGAGTTACAATCATATCCCCCTTCTCTTCTTTCTCATTTCAAAATGAGAGTACAAATATATAAAGCTCTGAAGATGCTAAATGGAAAAGCAAATAATAATAATTATATACGTCAAGATATATCTGTATTGTATAGAAAGAGGGATTTCTTCTATTCTGAAATGCCAGCAAGAGACATATGAGAAAAAAAAATTAGCAACTTAAAGAAATTTTTAAAATTCTCTTTTTCAATTGTACATTTGGATCCTTTCTGATAATTAATCATTAATAAATGTTTAAATACCATTTTCTTTTTATATTGCAGTATATACCACTAGCTCTTTAAAAGTTACCAGAGATTAATTCTCTTTTAAATAAATATTCTGCTTAACATTTTGTGTAGGTTTCTTTACTGACATATAATCGAATCAAGTCAAAGCTCTGATCTCATTCAAAACTCAGAGTTTTATCCAAATTTGTTTACCTGTCTATTGATCAAAAGATTTAGTATCTAAAATCCAGATGATAAAACAGAAAGAGTCATAAAATGTTCATAAAGATTGGATCAGATGGAGCATCAGCTAATCTGGGTAAATTTTTCCCTATGATTAACCAGTTCTTAATGACAACATTTCTTATCTTACAACTGTGACATGAAGAGGGAGCTGTAGCTCTTCTGAGACACAGTTCTGCAAGAACCAGCTTATCCACGCTCTCCGATCTCGTGTCTGTTTCTCTTTCTCTCTCCCTCTCTTGCGCTGCCCCTCATTCATTCACTCTTCCATCTTTTTGCCATTGTGCCAGCTCAATTTAAATGTATCTGCTCTGTATCTGTTCAAGTGGAGATAATCCATGCAAATCAGGAGCAGTGGCTTTCAATGCCTGGTTCACAGAGAGGACTCAGCTTGAGGAGGTCACTCGTTCACAGCCGCTCCTCCTATTATATTTTTCCCCTTGTTGCAGAACTGCTGTATGTATACAGTGACTGAAAGGACTCAATTTACTGCAACTGCTGCCTGGCTTTACTTACAACTTTTTTTTATAAAGGAACTTACCTCCATCTGTCTTTTCAAGGTAGGAAGTCTGATTCTTCTAAAGACGTGTGTAATGCCTCCACTGTCTGCTCATTATCAAATGTCACTTGAATGCTTTATATTGTTGCTGGCATTAGGCACAAATGCTGTGATTCCAGGTGCCTCACGCTTTTGTTACTTAACCGTATAGGTACAATTGTTTAAGTGCCGGATAATTGTAATGTTTATTTTCCCTGCAGCCAGCTTCAGTTTTACAATGCCAGAAAGATTACAGTGGCCACTCTCTAATCTAGAAATACAAACCTCTATCAAGTTTTCCCTCTTAAAAAAAATAATCTCTCAGCATGTTTTTAACTTATCATGTATCCTGGCAAATAATAGCCAAGCGTAAAATGCAACTGTGTTAATTTTGTTTTTTTAATGTGGAACCTTCCTGCAGTATTTCCTGTGAAAAAGAACTAACTGTTGAAATGTTTTTAACAACAGCAAGAAAAGGATAGATTTTACTTCATTCTGCTGCAAAGCAAGAAGCTGAAGGCCTTATTGCTAACAGGACTGTCAAATAGATTTATTCTTCACAATTCGTAAATTATTATTAGGCTATGCAGAAGTATTACAATTAGTTAGGATTCAATTACTGTCATTATATGTGCTATTATTTATTGTGTTGAGACTAAAATTGCATTATAGAAAAGTTTAAAATAACAAGGCTAAAAAAAAGCTTATGTTTGTATAACACTGCTTGATATCATTTATTAAGACTGATTTCAATAGCCAAATGGTTACATTTGGATTAAAAATGCATGTAAGAGGCTAACAAGATTTGATGATATACATGCTGACTTACGAAGGCAGTTCCTTGGCTTACATTACTTCATATGTATTTCCTTGAAGTTACTTGTAATAACATTTTAATCATTTCTTAGTCATTTCAATTTTTAAAAAGCATACTAAATGTCATACAGTTACAGATGTAAGAATCTTTCTGATTAGTGCAAATGTAATTATAATATTCCAGTTACAATTTAGATTTCAATAAACCTACTATGTCTTTGAAAGCAATCCTTATTAACATTATTTTACATTTGGTACCTTATTTTTCTGACAAGGTTTGACATATGGCTATGACAAGACTATTTAATCTCTTGTATAGTATAGAATTGAACATAAACAGTAAACAAAGTTGACAGTCCTGAAAAGAAGAAAAAATGATCCTCTGGTATACTGAATAGTTCTGATGACATAAATCTTAGATTTCATCTTCTAGGTGGATACTTGTAGTTAGTGGAGTTCGAGGGAAAAAATTTATTATCCACATAAAATATCTCAGTGCCAAAAATGTGCAGTTCTTTTTCTTTCTGATACAGAGTCTTCTGTTTTAAAAAATGCACTCTGATTTTGGAGTACAGTACAAGGCAGGAAGCCCTGTCATTGTTAGCATAAAGAAGACATCTACACAAGTATTACTGTGCAGAGGGCAATCTTTCTGTCTTTGGCATTTGTTAGGTTACTGTAAGTAGAATTTAACAGATAAATATGTTCTGCTTGGTGGCATTTTAGTGATCCTATTGGTATGCAGGCTACTCTGCTAGGATAGCAACGGAAAAAAAAGATATATGTTTTATACCAGTGGGTAATAAAAGCCCTTCACCGTGAGAGAAGAGGAATTTGACTTATTTCTTATGCAGTAATTAGAATTTCTTTAAAACTCTTTGAAATACTGAGTGATAAAGTAAACTGAGGCTCCCCAAGAAGGGCTAATTGAATTTATCTATTCTAATCATGTAGGTGCCAATGAATATGTTCTTCCCAGACACTGTCACTGGAGGATTCTATTCACATCTTCAGCATTACAGGGGGACAAAAAGGATTTGCCACTAATGGTAGAGGGTGATTCTTTCTTATTTAAAACGACTTTGAGAGAAGCAACTAACACAGGAAAACCTTAACAGATGGGAAGGTGTGCGGGATAGCCTGGTTGTGTGAACTTGAGATTAGTGTGAAACTAAAGGATGCCCTTTCAGAACAAAGGAACGCCATGTAATACTCTGTCAGCAGTCAAGCTGAGGATAGATATACAAGGTGGCCAGGGAGATCTTTTGAGGACAGAGAATATGCAAACAACTCGGCATTCTCTTTTCAACCAAATTGCCAGTATTTAATAGATATGCCGGCATTCCCCCGTGGAGTCTCCAACTATCATTTCACAGTTATTGCAAAACCACGTATTTTACAGACTTTCACATTTGTTTGCAGACCTCCTAGGAAACTCTCCAAAGACCTAACTTGTATGCCTTAAGTTAGGTTTTACTGTGAATCCTAAATAAAATGGTCACAGCCTTCCACTCCCATGGGTTCCTTTTGCTTCATCTGTAAACTTGCCATTCCTCTGGTAACTCATTCAAGCAACTGTTGAAGATAAGTTACATTTTACTCCATTTTAGTGTGCCTTGCAGCACAATCTATAGAACTGGTAAACCTTGTAGCTGTATATAATGCTATGTTGTTATTCCCACCTGGCTCTTTCTGCTGGTTTTACTGAGTACAGTTAAAAAGATAAATTATCATCTTAAAAGGATGCTAGGAAGGGTGTTAATAAGTTCTCTGTAACTTCAGGAGTGTTCAGTGGGGCTGAAGAAACTTGCAACCCTGCCTGAGGGAAAGTGATGTGCTTCATCAGCAGACATTCAATGCCTATATCATCTGTTGACATTCAGATTTTCTCAGGAAGGATTGTATCATACCATATGTATTTTCCAAATCCTGAAACTCATTGCTGTGTATGAATTAAATATAATATTAAGTGAAAACTCAGCAAATACTAATTATCTTATCTGTATTACTTTAATCCGTACAGCACTATGAGGTCGATGGAACCATCACCCCTGTTTCATAGATAAAGACATAGAGGTACAGATAAGTTAAATAACTTAGCCAAGGCTACACAGAACTGTAGTCATAGAACTCAGATTTGCACCCATTTACTCTAATGCTGATTTGAAACATCACACAGGAATGCCTTCCTGGCTAATTAGCTCAGATAACTAAATACAGTAAGGACATCCCTCCACCCCATAGCAAAAACATTAATATTTACCCATTTATAGTCTTGATTCAAACATCTGATTTAGATTTTTCAACTCTTCATAGCTCTTCACTTCTACCTGTATTTTTAAAAAGTTATTTTCATTCAGTGCATGCCAGGAATGGTTACTCTTGCAGAACATTAGTCTTTTACCTCAAAGAGTTAAAAACTAAATCAGATCTGTAGTTGACTGACTTGTCTACTGACAGTCTTTGACGCACCGTCCCTCAAACACCATTTTTCCCCCTTCCCTGTCTAAAGAACATGATTGACAACTCTTTATATGTTTGGAATTTTTCGCTGGTGTAAAGTGCTTGGTAATGATGGAAATTAACCTGAGGCTTTATCTAACTACCTCTCCTTGCAAGTCCATTGAAGTTCTGGTAACAATTAAAATTTTCATGCAAACAAATGTTCCCTTCAGTAAAAATACCTTCTTCTGCCTTGTCATATCTTGCTTTAAAATCTCCCAGGTGGTGAAAAGAAGCCCTTTTCCTTGTCTTTCTTTCCACTGGGCTTGTATGAATGAAAATTTCTCCAGTTGAAATACACCAGCACATTCGAAAGCAGAGAAAGAACACAAATTAAGTGAAAATGCGTCTTTAAGTGGTGAGACTCTGAACCACCGAACATAGTTCTCTCTCCTTATGTCGGAAGGTGTTGTTGTCTCCTTAGGGAGAAAGAGCAAGAACAGGTCCATACAGGAAAGCATTTGTGGCTTTAGTTCTGTCCATTTATTCAGGATAGCTTGAATTAACTCCCACTGTTTTTCCCCCTAGTGTGAGAAGATGAACTATTATACATGGAACTTACAGGAACCTAATTCAAAGACTGTGATCATTTGACCTTTGAATATCAAATATGCAGTATAAACAAAAATCTGGACAGTATCAACACATAATCAAGTGACAGAAATGTGGGGAACATGGGTCAGTAGCAACTGAGCAAGCTACACATTTCTTCAGTAACAAATGAAGGACAATTTTGATGCCATTCTGTGATACCAGCATTCATTTTAGATCTTACTTGCAGTATCAAGTATATGGCATGCCCCACATATCCAGAATCCCAATCTGCTGGCAGGCAGAAAGCCTGAGGACCTATCTTTAAAGTTATTTTAATATATCGGTTTTGCACGGGTTAGCTAAGTTAGACATAGACTATTGGTACAGGAAAGGTTGGGAGTTAATTTAAATTTGAGCTCACCCTTCCATCTCTTGCTGAGTGAGTTCTGTCGCCTGTGAGACAGTCCTTTCAGAGTTGATTTCTCCATTACTCGGTTGATATTCTTACCTTGAAAGAAAAAAAGGAAGCAGGAGAAGAACAAGGCATGGTGGTTATGAACTATGTGTTGATACAAACATTCAAAGGAGTTAAAACTGACCTAAAACCATTTGAAGGCTGTGTCCCTCATTGCTGAATTCTTCAGCTGCATAACTGAATTTTCTACCTAAAAGAATGTCAATTTCCTGAAATTAAAAATAACATCAAAAGATTGTTCTCATTCTGGAAAGCTTGGGAGAGAAGCAAGAAATATTCATATAACTTAATCCTTAAATATATTAGCAATTGTTTCGGGTTGGACTGTTGTCGACACATCCAAGCCCAAAAATAAAACCTCCCTAGCTACTCAGAGCCACAGTTCGGAAGCCAAAGCCAAAATTTCTAAAAAGCCTTAAAGCAGGATTGGAAAGTCAATTTGTTTGCTTCTTTGTTATGACTGGTGTTATATATGTTACTTTCCTGTCAGTCCTGTCTCAGAAACGTTGATCAGGTGCTCTTCCCACAGTTGTTGAGACCTGTTCCCTGTATATACAGCACCTACAGTTTATACCACACAAGTCAGCCTCTAACTGTGTTATTTTACTGTATTTCCCTGGTTGTTTTATGGTTCATATTCTTGTATTTCAAGTAGCTTTTAAATTACTTGAGGCTAAAAATCATACTTACTCCGTGTCCTTCATAGACCTTGAATTGATGTGAAGGTCAGAGACTATTCTTGATTAATATTTGAATGACCAATTGAATTTTTTTTAAAGATCTAGTTAGCTTATTTTATATATTTTTTAAAAATTGCTTCAAGGACAAAGAGAGGAACATCCATTTATGACAGTATATGAAAGTTTATACATGCTCAATTTAAAAAATAGCCATAAGAAAATAGATTATTGTAATAGATAAATATATATCTGTGTGTATATATGTTGTTTCTCATTTTGGAAGTTAAAGGGAGAGACAACTAGAGAAAGAACTAAGGTGAAAAGTGAGAGCAGGAGGAGAATGAAAAAGAGATAATAAGGCAATTTAGAGGGCAGGCAGTGGAGGAATGGAGAAGGGAGAAAGATCTTGAGAAACGAGGAGAGAAGGGTTTAGAAGACGTTAAAGAATTAAGACTTCGGCATTTCTCATTAACCACAGTTTACAGCTTTTTAGCTTCTATCATTAAATCTTCATACACTGTAAATGGAATAGAAATCGTAATTAATCTCAAAGAGAAATTATCCTTTGGCCTAAAGCTTTGGCTCCCTGGGAATGAACACACTAAGCGGGGTTGAGGTCCTAAGTAAGGATGAAAGCAAAGAGGATATAAGGTGGCTTTTAATGCAAACTATAAAGTAGTCAATCCAGTAAGAAATCCCACAGAGGAAGCTTACAACCATGAATCAAATTCTAAAAGGAGTTTGGCAAATCCAGTCTTACCCAGGCAGACATTGACACCTAAGCGGGTGGAGATGGAGCCTGTCAGAGGAGTGGGTTTCAAGGCAGCTTCAAATGTACGGTTGTCAGCCAATGCACTCCTGTGCATGGAATAAGACACAGGCTTCAGGAAGCAGTGCTGACAGAAGTGAAACAGGAAAAGCAGTTTGGGGTTCACCACCTGGATAGGAAGCAGGGCTCCCTCATCTATCCCCTTCTGAATGCCAGGGTCCAGGGGAAACAAAATTCTCTCAGTTCCTCAAAAGATTCAGGGTAAAGGCACTAAAAATATGGCTGCCCCTCCCACTGGGGTGCTCTGGCCTCTTGCTAGAGGCATTTTGTTGTCTCAGCTCACAGTTACTTCATTTTTTAGCCCCTAGCCATGGAGATGTTAAAGATGATTTGTGAAATCCTTCTGATTAGCAAGTAAAAAGCCATTGAGGACCGGCTACTGAGATTTTGTTTGATTCAGAGAGGGACAGAGCAGCCTGCAGATGACTGTGGCTGACCGTGGAGGCCTATTTCTAACTGATGAAAGAGATATAGGACCGTGGTTTAAAGTCTGCATCCTTGATTGGAAAACAAAAATCAAAGGCATTTAAAATCATGTGAACTGAGTTTACAGAGGGAGCATAATGAAGCAGAAAGAGTAATAGCTTCAGACAGACAGACCTGGGTTGGAATCCCAGCTAACGGGAATGTTATTTAGTCCCCCTGAACTTCAGCTTACTCGTCTATAAACTGAAATTAAAAATACCCACTTCTCAGTTTTATAGTGAAAAAGGAAATGGTATCTGATACATGCCTCCAAACAATGCTGAGCTTGTGGAAGACATTTGACAGTACTTCATATTCATTTTGCTTTCTGTCTAAAATCGAATCTGTGTTACTCTGGATCCCACTCAGAGACATATGCATTTAAATGTTTCATGGCTTAATTTTAATTTGTAACTAAGAAGAGAAAAGAGATTCCTGGGACCACAAATCACTGATCCTAACTGCTTTTAACATAGTATCTGAGGATAGCCAGACTTAAAATTCTTAGTTCTTCCCTTAGGGCAGTGGGGCTGAATATAGCCATGAATAGTAAATTCTTAAAGAAAGGTGCTTCCTATGCTAGGGGTTGTATTTATAATTTTGATTAAAATTAATATTTTTACCTACCTCTGCTTCCCAGGCCCTGATTTAATATCCTTAAGGCTTGATGCCTAAACCAACATGTGGTAATTTCTACGGCTCTTAAAATGGCATGTCTGTCAGTGCTCCCAGGCACTTGGGTGATAGGTTCTAGCTACAGAGCTTGCTGAATTTGCTTTTGAGCAAGATCTGTGCAGACCACGATGAGTTACCAGTGCTCAAGATCAAAAGCCAGATTGAGGACTTTCGGAAGAATTGACTGAATTAGTTAAACATAAAATTCAATAAAGAGGACTCTTTTTTTTTTTTTTTTTTTTTAGTTTTTTGTGTGTGTGTGAGGTGAGCATAGAGCACATATCAGAAGAAAAAAGCATCAGGACGTGAGAAAATCAGAAGGGTATTTCACAGCTTTGTAGGAGTTTTTGATTCCTTTGGAAGCTATGTAAATGAATTTCTTAAACACAGACTGTCATTGATTTTTTCCGATGTTCATTGATTCCATAGTCATTGCTTCATGTATGTGTTCTTCCAAAACATCTAGTATCAATATTTCTCTCCCTCAGCTCTGTCCCCAATCCATTATAAGTATATCATTAAGACCTGTTTAATTTCCTATGAAAGATTATATTAAGTGCACTTTTAGTGTAATTATGTCAATAGTGGAAGATAAACATGTATTAGGCAGTGCAAAACTCTGATTATCTGTCAGGGTAAATCTGTTTATTTCAGCTATAGCAACTTGACAGCCCCCTGGTGTTTATCGAGAAAGTACATGCTGGTGCCAGGTAGAGTTTGGTGGGGTTCTGACAGCAAAATGCTCTCAATGGCCTCCTGCTGTGACATATCTTCATCATATATAAACCCACATACATGTGTATCTATGTAATGAAATGCAGACATATGGATCATGTGTTTTAGGTATATGTGATACACTTATGTTTTGGTGTTTTTGTACACATAGAAAACAAAATATAATTTGAGAAACACCAGTGTCCAGTTTGCATTAACAGCCCTGCATAGAATGAAATGGCTTGAGAAAGGGGAGAGTGGATTACAGGATTAGGCTGCATTTTAGTTTGTGCCCAGGGCAGGGTTTGCCCTCAGTAATGTCAGCTCAGAACCATTTATATTAACCTACAGAAAAAGGAAAGAGCCAGCACAAAGGAAGGGAATCAAGAGAGGTCTGGTATAGGTTATTCATCCGATTCTCCATGCAAACATCCTTCTTTCACTCTTCTTTTTTCCTTGAGATAGTATTTTCTAAATATAACCTAGAAACACCACTGACTGCCAGCTGCTATTGGGCACAAAGTTCCTCTTAATGAGATAAAACAGCATCAGGAAGTCAACATGCCACATGTGTCATGGGTGAATTTTACCAGGTTTTCATGCAACAGAAAATGATTTGAAATGAAAATGAATTGAATATTCAGGCACAGTTGCCAGCCCCTCTGAAAAATAATTTTGTCTGACTTTATTACATTGTGATCATTTCCTGAATGCCGTAAAATGCTGAGTAGAATAATAAAAATTGATATGTATATTGACATTTCAGTTTTTCTAAATAGAAGCTGAGAAAATATAAACAGCATTTGGTCTTTGCAACTCTTCCGACCAACCATTCATATTCTGACTAACTCATTCACTCTCAAATATCTCATTCGGCCTTAATATAAATGTCTTCTGAGCTAATTTCTCCCCAGTAGATTATGCTCATCTTCAGTTTGATTCAGAATTTACATGTGTAGTTTGCATATTTTTGCATCAGAGTGTCTGCTTTAAATTAGATAAAGGTCACTGTCATTCATAATCAAGAAGAAGGTGGATTAAAGGTCACAATTCGATAAAAAAATCTGATTAGATGTAGAGATTTGTTCATGTGATTCAGTATCATTGGATAAGTGGAAATCATGAGCCAACAAATTAACCTCAGTATAATGGGTGACTTGCTTCACTGTGATCAAAAATATTCCCAGGTTTTTTTTCCCCCCACAGTATAACTTATTTGTCCCTCTGTAGCCGTGACAGTTAATTCTGTTAACAGTTTTACCACAAAGTGTCTTTCGTAATGTCATTTGGTTTTAGGAGTGACATAAATGACAATTTTATCTCCAAAATAAAGTAGAAAGTTATAATGAATTAATAATAGACAGACAGATGTGGATGAGAAAGTCTCTGAGGACCTATGGTTACTTCTACCATTTTTTCCCTGAGGTAGTTCCTAGTTCTTCCACTCTTCTTAAAGGATGGAGCTGTCACAGCACATTTCTTCTTTTACATACTGTTTTATACCTCTCACGGACACTTAAGAGTCCCTATAAACCCTTCCAAATCTTGACATCTATCTACATGGCATTTCTGTCTGTGATTAGAATGGATAAGTATAAAATAAATGTAGACAGTGGGAGACAATTAGGCTTTTTCAATTTGGCGAATTTTTAGGGTATGTTTGCCAATGACTTGAATAAATGGAAAGTAGTTGAAAACCAGCAAATGCTAATTTGCAGTGTATATTTATTTTGTCCATAAATCAATATGAATACTGAAGGGATAATTGATACACTTTCATTTATGTTTGAAGGTTTGATGTAAGTACTGAGGTGTTAATATCAGTGCTTAGTGTAACTGAACTCACTGTTATGACTAAAAATTAAAGAGTCTGATTTCCTCCTCTTGTAATATTTCTCTTCCTTTTCACATGAGCTCTTGACTTAAGGAGAAGTCTTATTTTTTTCGATTGTTTGTCTACCCTATTTGCTATATTGACCCCTTAACATAGAATTGCCCACCAAAGGAGAAAAGATAGAAGAAGAAGAAAGATAGATGAAGAGGCATCTCCTTTTTAAGGCTGACTGTTTATTTTTCCAAAGAAAATCAAACATTTTTGTAGGAACTATAAAGGTTAAATGGTTTAAGCAGATTGTAATTAGTTAATTTTGTTAAACATATACTGGATCAATTTTACATTATTTTAATTACCTTTTGGAATAAATGGTTTGGTGAACAAATTCACTTGATGTTCGGGATCAAACAAAATTACCTTTCCTCTGGGTAGGCTTAAGTTTCACAAAATGATTTGGAAATGACCTCCTTTGCTTTCATCTAAAAATATCTTTGGATTTAGAAAATGATTAAAGTTGGATATATTGTGTTTTAAGCCAATCATATTTTACCATTTTCACAGCTTATTCTTTCTTTAAAGGGGAATATAATGAAACTCCACTAAACAGATGTTCCCCTTTTAAGGATACTCTTGGAATTCATGCAGTATCATGGTATTTGTAAGGCTAATTCAACTCATTTCTGCCCCAAGACATTTATTGTACTCTGATGAGTTTATAAAGCTTTTTCTGACATGCTGTAGGAATGAAAGCTAGATAATCATTAAATATCATGATCATGGACAAATCAGAGATGTTCTGATTTATGTCTCTGCACTGTATGTATGTGCACATATATAGGCATACTCATACATATAAATAGACAATCCCTGAATTGTAAATACCAGATCTCAGATAGTGAGATAATATATAAGAAATCCATATAAGTATCTTTCATCCTCCCCAATTTATGGCACCTTGGGAGCAACTTGGGGAAATACAAATATGATTTGCCCTTTTGTGTCAGTGTGGAGTTAGCAAGTTAATCTAGTGCCCAAAACTAGCTCATTCTCTCTTTCTGCTTACGAAAGTAGTTCCCAGTTATGGGTGATTTTGCTTCCCAGGGTAATGCCTGGAACATTTTTGGTTTGGATTGGTGGTGGGAGGGATTGTTGTGGTGTTGGTACTGCTGACATCTATTGGGTAGAAGTCAGGCATGCTGCTGCTAAATACACAGGATAGCCTCCCACAACAAAGAATTATCCTGCTAAAAACTTTAAAGCCCCCAAGGATGAAAAACCCTCTCTTACAGGAAAAAAGGAGAGCTTTCTTTATTATGCCTCTCAACGCTATAGTACCTCTCTCCCCACACCCCAACTCCACATCATTCCAGTCTGTCTGGCTAACTTCCCTTGGTCCCTCAGAACCCGCAGGGCACTGATCACCTCGTTCCTGGAAGTTCTTCTCGTTTGTCATCTGATTATGATGACACACCTTTGTGTTAACCACACCACTGCATCCCTCTGAACTCCATGGTTGATTTGCTTCTCTGTATCCCATGCTAGACTATAAATCTCTTGAGAACTGAACTTTGTATTGCTAACATCCAGCATAATATGTGGGACATAACTGTCTATTAAGACTTGTTGTTGAATGAAATTAAGCTTATCTCTAGAAACAGTACTTTACCGGATGTGTGGGTTTAGCTTAAATAGCACTTAAGATACTACTTCAGGAATTGTGGGTTAAATGTCTAAGTTGTAGTTGCTGGCCTAAAAGCATAACTGTTTTTTAAGAAAAATGAAACAGAACCATGTGTAAGTAGAGGGGTCTGCCTGCGTATTTATTTATATCTGTATAGCTGGATGTGTTTTAAAACATAATCATGTGTTTATGAAACATAGCATGATTGCATGTATATATTTTTTTTTCAGTAAGGTATACATTTTAATGAAGATACTCCAAGACATTATCATGAATATATACACATACCTAAATGAAGCATATTTTCACATTTGCATCATTAAATTTTCCTGACTCTAATGTCTGTTTATAGTTGATTTGCCAAATATTATATTTGCAATAAAATAGAGAAGCGCACTCTCCCTCCGCCTCTAAAGAACATGTATGCCTTTAGTAAAATCACTGTTATTTCTATGTTTTATGTTTTCTTGATCTCTGTGTTTTGGGTCATGAATATGGTCAATAATAGTATCAAATTATGAAAATATATCTATACAATTGAGTAATAAGTGATGAGTTAACTTATTAATTGATATTAATCAATGAGAGTCCAGGACTACCTTTTACATCAATTGTTACACCGTTCAACAGTAATACTGATTACTCTGCATTTTGCCAATACCGTGACCCTTTATTATTCCGCAAAGAGAAAGAGTGAAGTCAAAATCTGGCAAGTCTTTGATTAATAAATGTAACTGTAAGCAACTAATTTGGGTAAGTTAAAAATTTACTTTAATAGAGCTTAAAAATTAAGAATGCACCTTTAGAGCCAGAAAGATTTATGTTTCATACCTGGCTCTGCCATTTACAAGCTGTGAGACTTTAAGTGCATAGTTTAACCCCCTGAGCTCTCATGTTCACCTGTAAAATGGGTACACTACTGACATTTACTAATACCTACTTCTCATGATTTTTGTATAGATAAATGAAATGATATAAAAAAAATTTCCATGTGCCCATAGACACATAAGTTAGTTCAATAAATCGTGCCTGTGACTGACATAATAGTAGTTGTAGAAGTAACCAGCCTAGTAATAATAGCAGTGGTAGGACACTGTAAATCCAGTTTCTTTTATAATCTGTTAAATATGCCTCATAGCATTCCTATAACTTAAAATTGGATTTATATTAGAAAAAAATTACAGAAGAAGTTTTCTTATGTTTTCTTCTTTCTGCAGTCATAGTATTCAGCATCACTCATATTCTAAACTACTGTACTCCTCTTTTTCATACTACTTCCATCCTTCTGTGGCATGTAACATTCATTTTGTCCTCCATCAATTTATGATGTCATTTGCAATTTTGTTTGAGAAAACTTTTGAGAGCAGTTTCCAGACTTACTTTTTTTTTGGCAAACCCAACAGCATTTTTTTTTAACATCTCTATGTCCTTCCATGGCTCACCAGAACAACATAATTGTAAATACAAAGCCAGATTGATTTTTTTAACAGGGTGCACCATAGATAAGAGAGGCTGTGAAATATTCAAATTTCTCATTAAACTAGAAGAATTGCATCCATTTTTCCTCCAGTGATCCCAACAAGCCGGTGTGCCAAACCTGTCTTTAGGAATAGCATTTCTACCAGAAGTGGAGCTCAACAAGTGCTGTTCTGAATGAAACTAGAATAATGAATGTACCTAGTGAATGGTTATATAGAGACTAAAATAATCATGAATAAAATTATCACAAGCTTTTTTTTCATTCCATTCATTAATTTTATTTATTAAAATAAGGCAGTAACTAAAGAGGAAAATAAGACTCAGTTACCATTTTGTCTTTTAGGCCTTCTAGGTCAGTTTTCTTAGAATTCTTTTTGTCTTTATGTAGAGATATATAGCTAAATTTCATAAGATATGGTTATTATTAGACTTTAACAATTTTAACTTTTTGTTTTTAATTAATTTTAAAATAGTTGAAAGAACACTCATTTAAAAACTTAAGGAAATAAAATGCTTTTGATTATATATTTGAATGGACTCCTATCTTTTAATTAACATAGTTAAATAAGCTTATTATTAAATAAGCTTATTAAAATATACAAGAAAATATATGCATTATAATACATAATTATATATAACATGTACAATGTACTAGTATGGTATTTGTATATATACACGCATTTAATAATGAACCAAACAGTGTGGATCCTTGACCCCTAACTGGGCATGAGGAAGGGGTAAAGCACAGAGCTTTATCTTTGGCCTTTTCTACATTGAATGTGAACAAAGAAAATATGCTTATCCAGATCACACATAGAGGAAAACCTGAAAAAGATTATCAATACCATATATGACAATAAGAAATAAATATAACAGCACAGGATAAACGATAATTCTGTAAATCAGTTAAAAACATGAAATGCACAACTTTAAATGGATCACTGTAGCTAAGACTCTTATTTAGAAAGAAAAAGATTTATAGATTTCAGGTAATTATAAGTTTAGCGTGCACCAATGGTGAGATCTGGCTGCTAAAAAATGTATCACCCCCTTAGGCTAAATTAATAAACATCGTAAGAAAAACATTGGAAAGAACAGTCCCATTAAATTAATTATTAGATCACATCTAGCATGTTGCAATTAGTCCTCTATATTAAAAAGAGAGCATTGAAAAACACAATGTGTCAAAAAAAGGTGTGGCCAAGTTGGAGAGGGATTTAAAAATTATGTCGTATGAGGAATAGTATAGGAACCAAATTACTTGGCCCAGTAATGAGAAGACCAGGGGGAAATATAATCAATAATGGATTTGAATATTTTTTAGCAAGTATTTATTGACACTCAGTGGCAAGTGCTGTGCTTAAGTATTACATAAACAGAAAAATTTTTTAAAAACTCATCTTTTATCCCTTTGTTAGTGGACTTCAAAATCAAGAGGAAGAGGCAAGACTTTAAGTGAATAATCACACAAATGAACATTCAGTACTAAATAGTGATAAGAAAAGAAAGAAAAAACTGATGAAATAGTTTAAAAATTGATCTGATATAATTGGGATGGAACATATTGTCAGGGGAGGCTCTCTGAAGAAGCAACATTTAAATCAAGTAAATAAAGGCTGGGGGAGGGTAGCAGACTTCATTCCAAGCAATGATAATAACAAATGCAGAGTCTCATTATCAAGGCCCTTAAGGTAGAAAAGAGCTTAGTACACTTGAAGAATGAAAAGAGGAGAGGGTGATTAAAGCATGTAAGTGAATAAGAAGAATGATGTGAGAAGAAAATGGAGCCAGATTGTTTTAGCCCTTTGAAGTAACATTGAGGCTTCTATTCTAAATGCCAGGAAAAGCTGCTGAAGAATTTAAGCACAGTAAGGTCAAGGAGATTCGCTTTTTACATAGATCACTCTGGTTTTTCATGGCTCATGTATTGGAAAGGGCTGGAGGTATGAGGGATCTACTTTGGAGTCTTGCAGTAGAAGAGACAAGAGATAAAGGTCCTTTGGCCTCAAGTGGAGAAGGTGGAGACTGAATAAAAAAGATTCAAAAGCAATTTTGGAGGTAATATCAAGAGAATTTGATAATGGATTGCATGTGATTTTAGGAAGGAAATACGGTGCCAACCAAAACCTCCATTTTCTGGAATAAATAACTACATGAATTACTGAGAAAAAGGTGGAGAAACTTTAAAGCTAAAGCTCGAATGCCTTGTTTTGACCACAGTAAGTTTGAGAAGCAAGATCAATTGTTTTAAACAACAACAGCAATGACAACAAAAGCCATAAATACAGTTTTCATATTAAATGGGTGACTATTTGGTGAGTTGTCAGGTGGAAGTGAATGCAGAATTGTTCTGTTTTCTTCAAAAGAACAGATCCACAACCACAATGTCAAATTTACCATAAGGTCAATTTCAACTCAGTCCACAAAAGAACTCTTTTTAAGAACTAAACTATCTAAAAAAGGAAGACTGTCTTAGAAGGGGACAAATTTCCCCTCGCAGTAGCTATAGTGGCAGAGATCAAAGTCTACAGGAGATGCTTTTTAAAAGATTTCTGCACTTTGTGGATGGCTGGACTTGGGTCTCTTTCAATGCTATTGTGCTCAGTTCCAGATATAAAGTTTTTAAACCTTGAGAAGAAATCAAAGAAGATTCTCATTAAAGTCACCGCAGGTGTTTGGTAAACCATTTAATTCCTGGTTACCTGGCATCTTTCTACCAGAAGGGCTATTGATCGCATCAAGCAACTAGGTGGTTGTTTACTGAAATGTGCACACTTTCCCTCTTGGGTAAGCAAAGGTCAGCACCAAGCCAGAAGTGGGTTACAGAGGTTAGAAGCTGAGAGTTCTCTTCCATTATGATCCTAAACTCTCCTCATGCAAATGTCACTAATTTGTAGTGGCTTGCTTTCTTGCTGTGCTTAAACTTAGCCTCAAGCATCCTTCTCTACCCAGCACTCCCAGACAATCAATACTCACTGATTGGCATTGTCATTTGAGATGATACTCAACCCGGTTGTCATGAGTGCTCAACCCCATGACTCACAGTTCTTAAGGGTGTCTACCCTCACAGACTCCACAGGGAATAGAAAGCTGTGATGATTTCTTCTAAGCCCAGATCATCTTGCTGAGAATTAATACCATTTGCCAGCCGAAACAATCCCTCCCCCAGCACATTGGTTGTGCTTCATTTTTTCTCCCTGAAAACGCTTTGTAAATTAAAGAGTCTGCAGTGTGGTCTACATAAATATATGCAGGTGGAAAGATCACTGTGTCCTTAAGTTTGTCATGATAGCTTGGTGTGTGATCCTGCCTTAAATGGAGAGTGGGAGAAAGAATTGGCCACATGGGCAGACATTTCATGGTAGACACTGTACATAATCAGAGCCAGAGATTTGAGACAAAACATCTCAGTCCTTGGGGGGAAAAAGCTCATTTTTCTCTTTCATATATTTTAGTCTTCAGTAATAACTGTAAGCTTTGTGATTGTGGTTCAGGGATAGTACCTTTCACATCAGAGTTCAATTTTAATATATCTAGAGCTCTTTAATAAGACAGTCTGTTAAGACTAGGGCACTGACTGATTAATAAGTTGGTTCAAGTAGACTTTCATTCGGGTCTCAGGAATAAGTGCTCTGTCTAGTTGATAAATTTCCACACTAAACACAAACGTTGTTATTTGTCATATACTAACTATTTCAATGGGCCATTCTTCATGATCTTGAACAAGTATCAATTGATCTCTAGGACTCAGATGTCACACTGCAGTCCAGCTGTGTTCAAAGAATCTAAGTTTAAGTGAACCACAATACAAAAGAAATTTTTGAAAATTAATTTTCTCTAGGGGCAGAAATGTATAAAGCGCATTAATGAGGACGTGAACAACAAGCAGTGACTCAGGGCTGTTATTTTTCTCCACAGCAGAAATGCAGTAATCAATCCAGACAGTCGTATCTTCAGATCCTCAGGTTTTTAATAAAGGTAAGTCTAAGAATTCTATGTAGACTTCCAGACCATTACATCTTGAACCATCAGAAATAATCAGATACGTTTTAAATCAGCTGGGAGATAAACTGATCGATTTCATACTTGTAAAACATACACTCCAGAGGTAGCTTAATTTTCACATTCATCATTTGTGATTATTTTTCCAGTTTCTCCTTGCCTAAAAAACTATATCAAACTCAGATTTCCCCTCAGCAGACCGGCAAGCCTAGACTACTTAATACAAATAAAACCCAAAATGCTTAGAAATGAAATGAGTTGTTTTTTAAAGAGGTTCAGAACAAACACTTACGTCCTAAGAGTACAAAAGGATATGCTTACTTCTTTATCAGATGGTCGCTGCATTAGCACATCGATGTTTTATGCATTTCACACATAATGTTCCATGTGATTATAAAATCCAGACTGTAGAGCTGAATTGAGTTTGCTGAGAATGGAATGGGATGGGAGGAAGAACATGTGCTATTGAGAAAAATCACCCAATTCCTTTATCTTCTAGGAGATCTGTGGAAGCCTTTCTTTTGGAAAGTGCTCAAAGACAGATCAAATGTGATAATAACAGTTCACTATCTGAACAGGTCTGCCCTAGAAATCGTGCTTTGGAAATCTGAGGTGGGAAAGAAAAGCAGTCTGTGCCAAAAACTGATTAAATTTCAGTCATCTATCCAAAGAAGTCCCTAGTTGCTTGTAAAATGCTCCATATAATTACAGTAACTACTGATTTTAAAGGAATTTACACATTAGCCTTTATCGTGGGACTTCTTCGTGGGTGCATTTCTACTTTAAAATCAATATCCCTAAAATAAACTTTAATAAGATTTATTAATTTTATCTATGTGGACCTTTTAAAAGTCAATATCAAATAACTTTCTTCAGATTTTTCTTGGCATTTGAAGAAGCTTAGATACAATCAAATGTCATACCTTCTGTATGTTAAATGATCATTGTTCTATGACTTTACTCTTACATACAACTTAGCCTAGTTTTAAACTTTGAAAGAGTCTTGAATCAATACAAAGACTGTTTAAAATGTATGGGTCATCCTGAACATGCTCTCAGTACTGTGGACAAGGGCCATTAGTTGCTTCTGGAGCTATTATCTTGCTCAGTGTTAGATTTGAGTAACCCAGGGAAGTAGCTTGACGGCCCCCAGCTGACCTTGCACCATGGTGGCTAAAATCACTTTTTGGAAAAAAAATCTACAGATTCTATAAAAAGCAAAAAGGCTTTTAGAAAGTTGTGTCTCAGAGAAGAACGAGAAACCACAAATTTCCAACGTTTTTCCTTTTCAGAAGAAACCTAGCACCAACATATCCTCACACAGTTGTCAGTAGAGAAGACAATACACTCAATAGCTTCACGTTAGGTGGCTACAATTTTAATCCAAAGAAGGGTAAATTGACAGTTTTCATTGGAAGGAAGTCAGAACTCAGAAAGTACAGTCTTCATTGATGCCAGGAAAATTCTAGCAGTAGAGCATAAAGGAAACATCAAATTTTGTTACCCATTAAATATGAAACTTGATTTAATCTTAAAATCTCAGACATTTGTAAACATAATAGTAAAGCCAACCTCCCATCCCTAAAAGAAAGGTAAAAATTAAATCTCAGAGCTAGATTGGAAACTTATTAAAAGCAATAACTGTCTCCTTTTTTTTAAATCTCTACTCCTCCTCATAATATCTAGTTTGTTGAACTATAAATTCTATGTAGTAAATGTTTCTATACTGTCCTGGAAAACCTATTATAAAGTGAATTCATAAGATTTTTTGTTTTACTTTATTGATTTAATCTTTTGTTAAATTACGGTGTTTTTTAACATTTTTTATTGATTTATAATCATTTTACAATGTTGTGTCAAATTCCAGTGTTCAGCACAATTTTTCAGTCATTCATGGACATATACACACTCATTGTCACTTTTTTTCTCTGTGAGTTATCATAACATTTTGTGTATATTTCCCTGTGCTATACAGTATAATCTTGTTTATCTATTCTACAGTTTTGAAATCCCAGTCTATCTCTTCCCACCCTCCACCCCCCTGTGAATTCATAAGATTGAAACTGTACTGGTTAGGCATACCTTAAAAAGATAATTTAGTAGGTTGCCAAGGTAAACATCACATCTTTCTACTTGGATAAAATAGAGAGAACAATATTCTAATACTTTAACATAGCTAACTACCCCAGGGTAAGGATCACCTCTATTCTAATATCTACGTCCACCCAACAAAACAAGAAGGTGTCTCTTGCCACCCTACCCTCCCTTCCACACAAACAGAAGAAAACCGCTATTAGACATCAAAACATCAAAATGTGTAGATGTGCTTAATTATCGTTTTACATTTCTGCCCTTTACCTGGACTATTTAAATAAGATTTTCATTTCCTTTGTTATTTGTTAGTAAAGGATATTTCACATGATCTATTGAGAGTCTGTCAATCCATATTAGCATAGGATTTGGCTTCTTATAGTGTAAAACCCAGTTAATAATGGCTTAAACCAGCTTATATCGTTTTTCACGCAAAAGAAGTCTGGAGGTGGTCTGCGCAGGGGCAGTATGGTAGCAGCACAGTCCTGAGTCATCCATGAGCTCCTGCTGTCTTTCTGCTCTGCCACCTCCATGCTGGCTTCCCTTCTTTAAGGTTGCCTTATGTTTGCAAGATAGCACTAATGCTCCACCATTATGCCCTTTTTCTAAGTACTGGAGAGGGCGAGGGGAAAGGGACTGTATAGTCATCCTATTGCTTTCTTCCCAGAATACCACTGCAGCTGCCACACACTTCCTCCACCACCACCACACACCGAAAGATTCATACTTGTGTCTCATTATCCACCCGTTTGAAAAGAGGCTAATAGTTTGTAGACAGACACGTCGCTGTTCCCAACAACGCAGGGATTCTGTTATTTAGGAAGAGGAGGAGACTGTATATTATGTGAGTAGTTAATAGTCTCTGTTTGACAGTCTTTAAACTTGCTTCTTCAATGTGCTTCCAAAGTGGCTTACTTGTAGGACCTGTAACCTCAAATTTAATGCAAAATACTTCTCTAAAAAGCTAGATGGAGATTCTGTTAGCTGAGATCTTTCAGCTTCATCTGCCGGCCTGAGCAGCATCGCATTTCAGAAGTGAGAGCTCTAAATATAAAATGCAACTCTGAAGTAATTTGATTTAATTAAAACTACTCGAGCCACCAACTGTTTTTTAGATGCCAATTTATTTTTCACTTCTGAAACTTTGAGGTGATAGCCTTTCGTGGTTTAAGCAACTTATTTTCAGAGCTTAAGAGAATCAGGGAGAAAAATTGTTGATTTCACACTAAAAAGTATTCCTATTCTGTTTTGCCTGAGACACTGTAGTTACCAGCACGTTACTGTATTGCTCTAGAAATTGTGATCTTTACAGATTGTCATTTGACAACTGTGCCAGTGCAGGTTCTCTTCTTTTGCTTTTCACATTTCTGATGATCAGTTTTTAATTTGAGTCAAGGTAAAATAGAAAATTGTCATTTTGATTAAATTGCTCTTAAATAAATGGCAATACTTTTGCTCATCCAAGAAGCTTTTTAATTTCTAGCTGGCATTTGCCATAAGCTAATGAACTAGAACATCACAAGATTAAAGAGTATTAAAATACGAATTTTCCTGACCACGTTTAGCATCTCATCATCGTGATGGGGATGGCCAAAAATATCTGAAACATGCTGATGTTTTACAGAAAAATAGGGTCAGAAGATAATCTCAAATACTGACCCAATGGGGATTAATTCAAACAGATTTCTCAAATAGTCACATGTCAGTGAATGAAACACATGTGATATACTGCCTGGTTCATGACATCTGTGGGTCAGAGCCGATTAAAGAGAAGAGACGCCATACATTTTTATATTAACAGGTATGCACATTTCCTCGGAGAATATTCTACTGCTGGGGAACAAACCAAGACTGCAACTCTAATTTATCTAATTGAAGTCTAAAAATATTTAAGGTATTTTCCTTGATCAGAGGCAAAGTATACTGCAGGGGTTAGTTATCTAGAGAATTTCGATATCCTTAGGAGAGAAACTATTATTTTAAACTGGGCTATCTTTAAAATTTAGTCAAATTAATGGATCTGTTCTATTCTATCATGCCAGTATCATCTAAATACGTAAGGGCTGTTAACACATGGCATACCTGATCATCATCACTACTGGCTGCCAACAGATGTATCAGTCAACAGCAAATGTGTTCTAATCATATCCTGGAAAGAACTGTTTCACACCTTTGGAGGCTGACATCTGCACCTTGTAGAAGTGCAAAAAAGTGTTTAAGGTCAGCATTATTGGTATCTGCTATGTGCATTTGAGAAAATACATAAGGGTTGCTCAGAGGATGTTTTGAGGAACTCAGAACACATTAATAACTGTTGTTACTAACATTTTTAAAGTTTAGCAACATAGATTAATTTGGTTGATAAGTACATACATTGCTGAATCATACATTTCATGATTGCTGGAACCATGTCTTAAATTTATTTGTGTGTCCCATAATACCTGACACAGTGCTTGGTAAATTGTATGCTCTCAGTAAATATTTAATGATAATGAGTATTTTACTTTACATCTAAATCACACCAATGCATCAATTGAAAAGAAGAGAATTTTTGACATTTAGATCTCTTTCTGTGTACTTGTCCCTCACTTAATTTCTTTTAAAAAATCAGATAGTATAGAACTGCCCTGAATAATAAGAAATATACAGGAATGATAAAGACAATGGATATTAAAGAGATATTTCACATTTCAAAGTGAAACAGATGATTTTGGAATTAATTCATGCTATTAGTTAGGCTCTAAAATATGCTTAGGTGAATTTTGACCCTTTGTGCTTGTATTATTTTTTTTATTTTGGGACCATGATATCCAAGCAAAAGAAATACAGATAATACTATATCAAGTCACAGGCATGATAAAACAATGAACAAGTGCTCACCTTTTTCACCATTAGTGCCTCCATGTTATGTTTATTTTCCCCAAATAATTATTAGCTCTATATAAATAATATACTTTATTCCCTTGCTAGTGGAAAATGATGTTTGACATTAAGGAAAGGTCAGGTATCATGAATGAGAAACCACAATGAGCATTGCCTTTCAGGATTATTGAATTAAGAGGTACATATATTTGACAAAGTATAGAAATCAAATAGCTGCCATGTTTGCAATGCCCTTTTACATGCCATAGATTTATTGACATTTACTAAATATAAAAAAAAAGTTGGAACTGTGAATGCTTAGTATGCATTATGATGAAAACCTAATATCACTTCCCTGAAGATTATATGAGAACATTTTAATCAAGGTAAATTCAGCAATTGATTGGACATCAGGTTAGAATATAAGTTAAACTGGGTATTTAACTTTAGAGAATACACACACACACACACAAAATTAGTTAAGTCATTTATGTCAGTTAAGTGTCTGTTGACCTAAGTACTAGTTAAATCCATATTACACCCGCAGGCACACACCAACACATACTTGCTATGGGCTCAAGTCATACTTGATATTTTGATGTGACAAATGGATTCTGCAGTTCACAAAGGTGCTTACTGCTGTAGATGTCATGCTGGTAGCTTTCCAGCTGAAATGAGAAGAAAACAATTGTCCAACTTCACACCTTTCATTTAAGTGCAAAATCAGAATGTAGATTTTACATTCAGAACTAAGATGGGAGAAGTCAAAATAAATATATACATTCAAGGTTCTAGAATATTTACTCTCACAACTTTTTTTCCCATTAGACAACACAATTTCTACCCTAAGTTCTTGAGTCTCCCATTTAATTACCAGTATATTTAATCAGCAAAAGAAATATTTTTTGTGGAGATTGGGGTGGGGAGAAGTAAGAATCTTCAGAGTTTTCCTAGTCTTTCATGTGCAAATCAAGTGGGGTACCTTATGGGTCAAGTCAATACATGTTCATCAGATTTAGTGATATCCATGTTCCAAGAGTTTCAGGAATATTAAATTCAAAATTCCTCATGGAAATACAGTGTATTCCCAGGTAAATGTTCTTGTTTGCCATTACCTGAATGATGACATGGCCTTTGAAATTTATACAAGCTTAAAGTGTACCCAAAATGTTCGACTCCTCTGAGAAAATATATTATTTAATTGTATAATGATGATGCTTTATATGAAATCAAACCAAATACCCCTAATATAAATGTCTGTTGCCTTACTTTCCCTAGTAATACATCAGGGCAAGAAAATTAGTTTTAAAAAGAGGAAGAGAGGTGGACTTTTTTATGAAATTTGAGTTCAGGAGTTTTAGAGGTTTTTCCTTCATTTTTAAAAACTGTATGTTTGTCTCTAGTTTTGTTTTGGTTTTTTCCTCAGAGTAAAATGAATCATTCCTGGATTGTGATATTTCACAATGAAGTGAGCTTAGAGTTCATATACCAGAGAGAATAGTGGCCTGAGAATTAAGAAACTAGTTTCTGAAATGAACTCTACCATCATCTAGTTGTATAGCTTTGGGCGAGACACAAAACCTCTCTAGACCTTATAGACATTGTTCATGATGTTGTAAAGGGCAGATATTAGATAAATCATTTAAAGGCATTTATTATGTTAGGGCTTTGCTTAGCAGCTACCAGCTACACAGAGGACTGAAAGAGAGTTAACTCAAATGCCTAGTTTTTATTACCAACCAGGGCTCCTATCCTGAATCTGCTCTTCTACTTAGAGAAAGTAGATGATAAAAATGGAGAAATAACAGAAAAACATTTTTTGTTTGTTTATTTATTCTTAGAGCCTAAACCAGCATCACGCCAAAAGACCCAGCTCTTTAGCTACCTTTACCTCAGGGACCTCCCTCACCTTCTTAGCCTTCAGAGTTAAGGGTTCACCAAATCATCTCCTGTGACCCCCTAAAAAGATGTAATTTCCAATCCCAATGGAAAGTGACAGGTGGGATATTGTTCTGTGGTAGCTCATCCCTTGGGGACATTTTGACTCAGAAACGCCATCAGGAATCTTTCCTGTCTGCTTAGTTTCCCAGAGCCCCCTTTGAGTAATTTAAGTTTGGATAAGAGTTTTTCAATGGCATCTTTGAGCATTTCAAAATTAAAGCAGAATGATTACATACAGTTCTAGAAGCACTCTGTTTTTGTTTCAGTTTTGCCATTTATTGCCTCTGTAACTAAGTTACTTGATTTCACCAAGTCTTACTTTGCCCACTTTTGAATTGCAGATCATAGGAAGACCTCCCTGCATACCTGAGCTTTAACCCCTTGCTGTGTTGACTCCATAACCCATGCTCTTTAACACTACACTGCTTCCTACCCTACCCATTGTGGCACCTTTCCTCCCAATTTCCATAAAAATGATTCTCTTTGACTTATCTGATACTTCCTAGAGGAGCACATAGGGAACATATGGAGTAGAACATTTTTTTCTTTAGATGAAAACATAATCTGGGTTTGGCATATATTTGGTGCCAAAAAAGTATTAGTAAACTTTTATGCCTGCAAGATCACCCAGCACAGCACCTTGCCCAATACAGATATTTAATATACGCATGACCAGTGAGTAAGCTCTCTACTTACTTATTGCCTTACAAGTCACATGCAGAAGGTAGCTAATTGCTGGCCTTCACATTGTCCTTAACCATAATGCCTTGCAAGAATCACTGTGGTATGAGGTAGGTTGGTCAGTCATATGGCCAGGAAACCAAGAAGGTAGACTTGGAACAAATGTGGGCTTCCAGCATTCATTTATGCAATAAATATTTACTGTGATATTATTATGGGACAGTGAACAATACTTTGCCCTTGTAGGCATTCTTGTTAGGGAAGACATTCAATAAACAAGGAAACAAATAAATGAACCAATTACTGTTAGAAAGGAAGTGGTTAGAAGACAGTTTGCAGAGGGTAATGTGATAGTGATGGCAGGGGTGGGAGCTATATCTGGTCCTATATGTGGAGGTAACTTTAAGCTAAGATCTCATGACAAGAAAGAATAGACACAGGAAGGTCTAAGAACATCCCATTTAGAGGAACAGCAACAGAAAAAATACTTGGAAAAGAGAAAGAAGATCCACATGGCTGGTGCTCACTGATCCAGGGAGAGCATGTGACCCAGAGGAGATCAGAGAAGTGGATAGGGCAAGACCTGCTCAACAGAGGAGTAAGTGTGAGGTGGAGAAAAAGAAAAAAATCAATCTGGCGAAGTGGCCAAAGCCACATTTGAGCACGTGTGGTTTCAAATCTCAGCTCTATCCCTTGCTACTTGTGAGACTTCAGGCAAGTCACTAAAGCTCTCTGAACCTCAATTCCAGTCAGTAGAATGGAAATAAGAATAATTATTCCTCACACGTCTTGTAAGAGTTGAGTGAGATAGTGAATGTAAAGAGCCTAACTCAGCACGTCACATACGATAAACTCAACAATCATAGTAATATGTTACTATAATTCTTACTGTGATGAAGTGGTGGTGATGGCATCATGGCATTGGTGGTAGTAGCAGTTATCTCCAGTTTTCTTTTTTTCAGTCTAAGATCTCTTTTATTGAAATAAAGTAAAATTTATATGGCAGCTTAACCAAAGTGCAACATGATTTCACTCTCTCTATTTATGCATGGAAGTATGAAAAATAAATCCCTTGTACTAGATTCTGGTCACTAGAAGAATACCCAATATTACTGTTATCCAATTTGCCCTGGATATGAGTTTGCTTATGATCTCAGCCTTCAGATCCAGGATTCATGATAGGATGCAAGGAGCATTAGGTATGGGGCCTTCCCCGCTATTCCCAGAGCAGCCAGCCAAGGATTTGACCTGGCTCCACCACTTGTCCGCGTGAGCCTATTCCTCATCTCTGCAAACAATGCCTAGATCTTAGCAGTCTTGTGAGCATTAATTAAATGATGCATATAAAGTGCATATTACAGGGTTGTTTTCCACATAAAATGAATTCTCAAAAATATCAGCTGTTATTGCCTATTGTTATGACCAGTCAGCCAGTCTTTCTGCCATACTAGTTTTATTCCTTTTAAATACTTTCCCTAATTTTAGCATGAAGGATTAGAAAATGATTTCCATGTTGTAACCTTCCCAAGTATAACCTAGATATTTTTATCTTAGTGGTTTAAAAGAAATGCCAATTTTACAATTACGATTTTCTGGCCAATACATTGATAAGTTGTATGTATATTTTTCCCCCAAAGGCCTTAATAAAACAAAGCAAAACAAACAAACAAACAAAGACCCAAAGAAAATAGTTTGTTAATATTTAAATGAGGCCATCAATGGGTAGTAGATTTCAGGTGATTTTTACTGTATTTTTTTTATGGCCCATTAACACATTTATTTTCCCAGAATTGGCACTTGTAAAAAATGGTTGCTCACCTCTGCCTGAAGTCATTATCACACATTGATTATCAGTCAGCACCTTAGAGGGATTAGTTGCCAGTCAGAGACAGTTAAGAATTCTCACACAATTGATGTGTGGAAGACAGTGGAAGCTGAGGGGCAGGGGAAAGTGTTCTAGGAAAATGGAATAGAAAGATGTCTATGGTGACGATTAAATGAAGTGGGGTATGTCAAGGGCTAAATATTCCTTGGCTCCCATGCATTCTGTTACCTCTAATGAGCCTTCCTGACCTGTAACTAACCATCACAAATTCCTCCTTTCAGAAATGAAGCGTTTAAGTAACTTGCCCAAGGTCACCTATGTAAAAGAGCCAAAATATTAAACCAAATTGATTGACCCAAAACCTGATGAATGTTGCCATAACAATAAGATAAAGATATGTTTTCTTAAGTGTTTACATGTGCTTTTGCATTAAAACACACACATGTGCACGCGCGCACATGCACACCTTTTTGTGACTTATTTCGCCTGATCCTTACACATACAAAACAAAAAACCTGTTAAATATCATTGCTCCATTGTGCAGGTGAAATTGCAAAGCTCAGCACATGCACGTAATTTCAAATCGTATAGCCAGAGTTGGATCTTGAAACAAGTTTCTGTTAGTGCAGTGTCCTTCTAGTACATCACACTGTATTCACTCACTTATTGATTGCACACACAAAATATTAAAATGCAGTCTACATAAGCCAGTCACTTAACCCCAAATCAAGAACTCTGATTCTTGTTCGCAAAAAAACTGCAGTTTAGTGTGAGAAGTAAAATTTGCCTGCACAAAAAGAACTTAAAATCCCTTTGATGGTAGAGATAAGCAAATATAGAATTAAGCATAGTTTGCATGTTTGATTCCAAATGCTCCCACATTACCTCTCATCTCCATTTCCCCCTTATACTGGTCATTGAAAACCAGTTTTGGAAGGAGGAATACAATGTATGCATTTCTTCCTTCAGCTGTCCCACTTTTCACTGATTTTGAGATTCCTTCCTTCCTTCATTTAGTCTACTTTTATTAAATCCTACAAATAGCCAGACTTCTTTACCAAGCCCTGGGGCCATAGTCTTAAAAACAGATACCACCTTTCCCTTAGGGAGTTTACCAGTTCTTACGATGTTTAGTGGAAAAGTTTTAGTTCAGTACATGGTAAAATTAGTGGAGTCTAGGTTCCAAAATTTCCTAACATTTCTTCTATTCAGCAAGTCCCTGTTTTAAGTGTGGCTGTTTGTGAGATAAGAGATTATTATCTTAGTCCCATTGTGATGATCTTCACTTTGTCATTCCTTTCATTCCTTTTTTTTTTTTGTATATATATATTTTTTATTGAAATGGTTGATACAACGTTGTGTCAGTTTCTGGTGTACAGCATGATGCTTCAGTCATACATGAACATATATATATTTGTTTTCATATTCTTTTTCACCATAAGTTACTACAAGATATTGAATATAATTCCCTGTGCCGTACATGTATGAACTTGTTGTTTATCTATTTTATATATATTAGTTAGTATCAGTTCATTGGCCTTGTGGTTTCTCCTCTGCTATGCCAATCTGCTGCTTCCAGACCTGTTTTACCTCCCTTTCTTGCCTGTAGCATTCAGAACAAGATTTCTGAAAATTATGTGTATAAGATGTAATAATGCTGCTTTTATAAATATACTGATGAAAATACGAATGTAACTGAGTGTGATACTAATCAAGGATTAGAGAAAGGAGCATCTCCATAGTAGCTCACTGTAATCCCTCATCTCACTCTTCATATTGATTAGAAAGTTTTCTAGTTTTGTATGCTAGCCAGACATACAACCAGTTGAGTCTGTAAATCTTGATGGAGCCAGATAATTGTGTTCATCTCCTGATCTTCCATCTGAAGATCAGGTTGGGAATATTTGATCATTGCCTTGGTAAATTTCTTGTGCTCACTGCCCAGATCACTGAGGGCTGTTAATGTGAAGTGCAGCTGGGCCTATATATCTAAGGTTGTCAAGGTACAAGGTTACTCTGTTAATACCATAATCCACATGAGTGGGGAGGTGACTCATCCTCACCTGGGGTGTTTTGATGATCTGATCCTCCTCTGGAAGGAGTTCATAAACACTGCATGTGTCATTCTAGCACCATGAGATCTCTCAGAGAATACCAGTGGGTTAAGCTGGAATAGACCAAGTCATCCTTGTGTTTCTATGGCTGCTAATATATGATCTTCTTTCAAGTTCATCACCAAGTTATTTCACTGTCCAGATATACTTTCTTTTAAGATGTCCATTAGACTACAGGATTTGGTAGAAAAAAAAATTGCTAATGAAAGTTACCATACATTTGATACAGAGTGTTCTTTTGTTCACAGTGATTCTTAGAACATTGGACTCTATCAAATGGTCGGTCTCAATCATCTGAGATTCCATTATGTGTATTATAAATTTTGAGTCTGCTGAAGTTTTCAGTCACAGTATTTGCAAATGGATATCTGAATAGGGCCAGAGTTCTTAGGTCTGTGAAATATTACTCTCAAATTTTAATTCCTAATGTTTTCCAGTAAACATTTTTAAGTAGAAAAAATAATGTACATGTTTGTTCATATGACTATTCTAGAAATTGTCTACCCTGAAAGTGGTGTTAACTTATCACAATTAACATTTCTCTTAGCATAATGTTGTTTTGGAGTCTAGTCTGGACCAGGCTCTAGCATATTAACTGATAGTAAAGGTTCAAGGCTAACTTTAATTTCACTATGACAGAAATTAAATAACTTAATTAAGAAAAGGCAAAGAATGCTCAGGGCTCCAAGAAGCTCCTCAAAACTGCAGACATTATTTTAGGCTAACTTTACCTGAAATCTGGAAATTTAATAACAATAGTTAATAATTCCATAGCATTCACCATGTGCTATATTGTTATAAGTAACTCCTTATCCCACCTATAGCAAATACTGGTATCTTTCTTTCAAAAATAAGAAAATTGAGGCACAGAGAGATTATGTCACTTGACTAAATTCAGACAACCTCCAAATGGCAGAACTAAAAATTGAACCCAAAGTGGCTGATTCCAGTGCCCAAACTCTTGACAGGCACATGGTACAACTTCTGACTGAACTCTGCTCTTGACCTCTGGGTGTTAAAATGCCCTCTTCTTCTCCTGGCTTTGAGAGTTTTACTCTTTTCTAATTCTTCTGTCTCGTTACGCTATTCTTATACATGGAATATTCTCCCATCTTCTCTGTGGCACTAATTCCTAGTCATCCTACAAAACTCAGTTCATGGTTTACTCCCTCCCTTGAGTCTTTAGTCTAATTTAGATGTACCCTCCTCAGTGTTTCCAGTGTGCCCTGTGTATCTGTATATGTGTGTATATACTAATGTTCATTGAGCATTAATACGTGCTAAGTATTAATGCCTCCCCATGGATTATTTTGTTCCATCTTTGCAACAGCCCTATAGAGAAGGCACTCCATTTTACAGAAAGAATATAGTGATAATTAAGGAATTTGTTTAAGATTGGAATTAATTAATTAATGGTAACTGAGAAAGCCAGGATTCAATCTCAGACAGTGTTTCCAAATACCTTGCTCTTAAACACCATATCCATATACTTGTTGTATTATAATCATAATACTTATTGTACTGTGGTTCTCATCTTTACTGAAAGAACTTTAAGAGTCAGAGCCATGACTTGTTTGATTTTGTATCCCCAGTTCCTACTGCATTGCCTAGCAAGTAAATATAGCTTGAAATTTTAACTGTTGTATTTCCAGTTCTTCCTTATTGGTTTCCTCCTTTTTTCCCTCTCTTTATTCCTTCACCTAATATTTATTTCATGGTGTTTCCCTGTGCTTCAGTTCCTAGTCTTCCCACTCTAGCTGAGATTCACTGCTGTGGCTTTAGCTCCCTCCAGTATACTCACGATTTCCTAATACAAGCTACCAGCACTGATGTCTCCTGGAGTTTGCCTTTCCCTTATCTTTGTACACACTGATCTTTCTTTCTCGAATGCCTTTCTTTCCTTCTCTGATTTGCAAACTCCAAGTTATTCTTCTGATTCAGCTTTGTTGGGTTCCTGTGTTCTTTCCTGTATTATTTTATCCACATCTCTGTGATAGCAGGATGTGGTTTGCATCTTGCTACAGTTATGTTTACCTATAACTCTTCCCCCTAGTAGATGATCAGAAAGAACTGTGCTATATTCATTTCAACATCCCAATGCCTGGAAGAGGGTGTCACATAAAGTGTGCTCAAAAAATCATTTGGTAAATGAATAAATGAGATATCTGAGGAATATATTTTGAATAATACTGTATTTATAAGAAGATGCTTTTTATTGGGAAGTTATGTGTTAGTGTTCTCATTTTATATTGAAAGTAATTTGAAGACATTGTCACAAACAAATAGTATGTTATTAACTCTTTTACTTTGAAGTATAGATTTAATGTAAGAAGGTTGATATGTTTTCTCTTTTTCATACTTTTTCAATGTATTATAATTAACATTGGAAGGACATAATGACCTTATCACTAATATCTAAGCCTCTACTTTCTGAAGAGTCAAAATCCTTTGCCCAACTTGTGCTTGCCCGGGGTCACGAGTCCACATCAATACTTCTGGTACAAAAGCAATTTTTTCTCTCTACCAGGGTGGCAGGGTCATCTGATTGGACTTTCCATGGTCCTGGCTGAATGGGAAGGGAATTAAATTGCAGTGTCAAAGGAAATTACTCATTCTAAGAAGCATTCACATATTATCTATGGCCAAAACCATCTCTGACACTCATTTATGATTAAAATTAAAAGTGGGAGAGAAGAGGCAGTTTGGCAGCACTTCTGTGACAATAAAAATGTGAGGACCGAATTAAATCGATGGTTAAAGTCTGTGGCACGCCAGATAAGAAAGTAGTGTGCTTCAGTGGTGTTTTAGAGTTTAGAGGCCTATCTAGGGAGACAAGGAGAGGAAATGTGTGCTCCAATGTGAGATGATCTATACAAACTTCATTCTAGAACAAACCTTATTTAGGTGGTTGCTTGATAAGTTTAAGTCACCCCAGGCATCTCTCTTGGGAAGTTTTTAAGGAGCAAAGATCTTTTTAAATGAAACTTTAAAGGTCTTAAGGGAGATACTTTCTCTAAAATAAGCTCATTCTTCATGTTGTCCATAAGTATATACTGTTCTACTTAATTTTATTTTTACCATCATCCCAGTCACAGCTTTGATACTTGTTTGCATTTTCTAAGGTAATGGGTGGTTATGATGTGTGATGGAAAAGATAATAATTTCTTGATAATGTATCCCTGAAGTAACATGGAGTTGAGGTAAAATGCAATCTTTAAGACATTTCAAAACTGTACACCCCAGCTTAAAAACTGCTGAATTCTATGCCTGTAGAGGAAATAAAATTGAAGTGTTAGATTTAAAAGGAAACTCAAATTGATTGTTAGGGGTAAGAATGTTTTTTTGAAAGGCCATGGAACTGTTTTAGTTTCTGGAGTAAATATAACAGCTAAGATAGTTTAAATGAGAAACATTTCTGGATTTATTTAAAAGACGTCATCTCTTTGACTTCTTCACACAGGGCAGACAGAACGAAAATGATTTATCAGCTGGTCTATTTGCCGTTTACAGAACTGTGATTTGTTTCTTATATGGGCCTATTTTTATACTTTTACTTTATTGCCTGGCATTTAAACACTTGAGTCAGTTTTCTCAACCTAGTGAACATTTATTTTCTCCTTATAAAAGTAGGTTCTTTTCAAATTTGAAGTAGCAGTTTAGTATTTATTTTATTCTGATTCTTAAGCATTTTAATGGAAATGATACCTAATGTTACTTTCATGTGATAACACTACTAGATGAATCTGCATTTCTGTAAAAATACGTTTGTGTAGCTCATTGGGAGTTATACACATTTATGTATCCATTATGTACCTATCTGCTAAAACCCGTCAGCACTAACGGAGAATTAGTACTAATGACTACAGTAAATGTTAGTAATTGCATCTATTTTAGATCAAGCTTTGAATTAAAATAAATATAAATTCAACTTTTAAGTTTCTGTATTTTCCTTTAGGAAGTGTAAACCTCATGAAAATGAGTTATTTCCTGGGAAAAGAATAGATGAGTAGTGGAGAATGTTGTTCAGGCAAATGTGTTCAACTCAAACTGTGCTGCTGTCTCTCTCTGTGAGTGAAACAGGACCTTTGAGTTAGTGACAGATTTCCTGGACATCAAGGTTACAAAACAAAGATTGTTTTGGACCTGGCTATAGGACTGGAATATACCAAGTCTAAGTATTTAAGAATGGAAAACCATGTTAATAACAAACACAACTTCCTGCAGGAACTTTTCCCCTTGGTAAAATCCTTATTATAAATACCAAAGTTAATCTATTTAAAAGTATTACTTAAATGTCCATATTTAAGTACTTCTATAGGAATTGCAACAAATATTGAAAAGTTAGTCTTATACTGGGATTGATCAAACCAAATTAGATCTGCATTCCAAATTTATCGCATGGCCTTTGACAATTTTCTGTTCATTTTTGATGATTTTGAAAGAAACTGATTGGCCTGGTCTGAGTTTGGCAATGCTACCAAATGATACCTAGCTACGCCTTCACTATGATTCATAGGCCAATTCACCATTTTACAACAAGTAATAGCTGGAAAAAGTTTCCATATGGCAATTTGGATATAATTTTAAATTGATGTCAGTGAAACTAAAAGCTACTTGGGTCAACCAGTATGCACGGCAAAAATAAATAAATAAAAAGTAATCTAACAAATTTTAGTTCTCCATTAAGTAACTTTTAAAAAAATCAAGTTCTTACTACATGTATTAAGTTCTTTACATTTAACATCTTCTTATATCTTTATAACAGGCTAATGAGGTCAGTATTATTGTCCCCTCCCTTATAGATGGAAAAAAAATCAAGGTTTACAAATGTTAGCCAGCTTTTCTTCTAACAGACAGCTAGTAAGTTATGAAAATTTGATTTGAGCTCAGCTCTTTCTGTTTGCAAAGTCTAGCTCTTAATCACATCAGAGTTTTCCCAACTGTGTCCATATTTAACTTAGATAATACGTTAAAATTTAAGTTATTAAATTTAAGTTAAAGAAAAAAGCCAGTAATGTTTTTAATTAAAAAATTTTAATGGACATGTAAAGAAAATAAGAGTACTTATGTAATTATTATTATACAACAATCTTCCTTTAACAATGAATTGTTATATTGGTAAGTGTGTATAATAAAATATTTTTAAAGGCTAGTAAAAGATTAACACAAAATTCAGAACTGAAGTTTCCTCATGTCTTAGCTCAGGCTGCTATAACAAAATGGAACAGACCGGGTAGCTTAAACAATAGACACATATTTCTTACAGATCTGGAGGCTGGAAGTCAAAGATGAAGGTGCTACAGTTTGGGTTCTTGGCAACGGCCCTCTTCCTGGCTTACAGATGATCATCTTCTCACTGTCCTCATGTGGTGGAGAGAGCAAGCTCTGAGGTCTCTTACTCTTTTTATGAGGGCACTGATCCCATTTTGGAGGTTCTCATGACCTCACTTAAACCTAATTACTTCCCAGAGGCCCCACATCTTAATGCTTGCACACTGGAGGTTAAGACTTCAATATAGGAATTTTGAGGGTTTGAATAAGCATTTAGTCCCTAACACCTCAGATGGGAAATAATTACGTAATAATTTAGAGGAGTAAAACACAAGAAAGTATAAATTGTTGTCGATAATCTAGTTTTGGGGTTTGGTGGTAGATTGATATGGAGTCATTATTTTACAAAGAAAATTTACAAATAAATTAGAGTCATAAGAATTTTAAAATAAATGAGGATCATAGGTGAATCAACGATGAGAATGAGTTCAGAGTTTCAATTTGTGTGATTTATAATTGATCCAATTTTGTGTGCTTGAGGTGTGGAAGCCTGGGGGAGAGGGGAGAAAAAGAAAGAGAGAAAGGAACTGTTTGCCACATTGAGAAACCCAAATATTCAAATAAGACATCATCTGAGTCACAAAAGGATGGTGTTCAATCTTCATATTGAAGCTTTGACAGCCTTTACCAAATAACCTCCACATTAATTTCTGGACTATGTTACATGTTTTGTCTTAAAACTTTAATAAATATTTTTAATTGCTAATTTTTAGCCTGTGTTAATTATACAAAATAAAATGTCCCTATTAATTTGTAGATGATAGAACATTTTAAACCAAAAGAGTCTTGTGTCTGAATCAAATATGTGAAATTAGAACAATTCAAAATAAATATCAACAAACTTAGCCTTTAAGTTCTCAAAAATAATAAAGCAATTGTTGTACATGAAACAGTTATTTTTTTAAACATTCTAATTTACTGTGCAGATCATGCAATTAGTGATTTTCTTTCTCTTAACACTCTGTACTCATACCAACCAGCTAAATGATGTTTGTAATCATTTTCTCATTTAAAAAAGATCATTTTTCCTTGCATGTAAAAATTTCCCCAAAATGTGAAATTAATTACGTTTTATGTTTTATTTTAACCTAGAAGATTTAATGTTTTTTCTTAAGAAAATAAAATGATTTAGTTTTTCACATTTTATTGAGAATTTGGGGCTAAAATAAAGTATGTATGTGTCTTAGCTGTCAATTTGCTGCATAATGAATTATTTCCAGACTTAGTGGCTTAAAACAACAATAAACATTTTTATCTCCCATGGTGTTTATGGATCAGGAATCTGAGAGTGGCTTAGCTGGGTGGCTCTGATTCAGGGTCTCCCATGAGGTTGCAGTCAAGATATCAGATAGGATCAGCCACAGTGGTGAGCTGGAACTGGCTCACGTGGCTGACAAGGAGGAGTCTTAAACAGGAATTTTATAAGCTAGTGCTAAATCGAGCCATTAGTAAAAATACAGTTATATAAATATTATAGTAAATTTTATTTTAAAATTATCTATACATAAATTAAAATCAAAGGTAATACTCAAAACTAAGGATTTCAGTAATTTTAGTCTTTTTCTATACTCAATGTTTTTAAGGTTATTTACTTCTTTTCTGTCTGTGTGGTGGAAATACTCTAGAGCTGCGTGCCACTGTGCATCTCTTTCCAACTTCACATCCTGTGGCATAAGTCAGTAGGTTGAAATTAGTCATGTATGAGGATTTATACATGGGCAAACATTATAAATCAAGGCTTGATTTAATGTTTTGTTAACTGCCTAAACTTAAGAAAATTTTAATAATGCAGAGTGCATTTAAAAGTGTACCATGTCCATAACTGTCACGTTGTCAATAGCATAAAAAATTGAGAAAATATACTTTCAGTATTTCAAAGTATTTTTCAGTTCGGCAGAGAGGATATTCATGCTGTTGATGAACAAGTGAGTTTCCAACATTGTTTTTCCACTTTTATTTTATTTGTTAATATTGAACAAACATATCAGCCACTGCTCATTTCCAGACTACACTTGTTCATCAATAATAGGAGTGACTTCTTTGCTGAATTGACTAGAAATCAAGCATTTATTCAAAATCTGATTTTGTGACACTTTTTTTGGTGATAAATTGCAAAAATTGAACATGGATCACTGAAGTACAGGTATATGGAATTTATAATAAAGAATATTATATATTTTATTATTATTGACAAATTTTATGATACACGTTCTTTGTAATAAACTAATATGTGTACATGTGTAGATACAGAGATATACACACTCTTTTCCAGAGAACAGAAAAACACTTGCCAGATTACCACTGAGCTGACTGATCTTCCCATGCGACTCACTCACGTGGCTGGGAAGTGGGTGCTGGTCATTGACGAGAGGTCTTAGTTCCTGGCCATGCAGGCCTCTCTACGGGGCTGCTCACATGGCATCTGGCTCTCTCCAGAGTGAGCAAACCAAGAGAGGAAGAGCCAGATGGAAATGATACCTTTTTCGTGACTTAGCCTTAGAACTCATATAGCGTATTATCTCTATTAAAACAAATCTAAACCTAGGGTTGTTCTCAAAAAGTGGTTAGTTAGATGTAAGTCATTGCTATGGATTAAAGGTTTGTGTCCATCCCAAATTTATATGTTGAAATCTTAACCCCCCGTGTGAAAGTATTAGGAGGTGAGGCTTTAGCATGTGCTTAGGAGAGTCTTATAAAAAGGCGAGACCCTTGTAAAAGAAGTTCCCTTACCCCTTCTACCACATGAGGTTACAGTGAGAAGATGGCCATGTGTGAACCAGGAAGCTCTGCCTCACCAGACCCTGAGTCTCCCTGTACCTTCATGCTGGACTTCTCAGCCTTCAGAACTGTGAGAAATAAATGTCTGTTGTTTATAAGCCATCCCATCGATGGTGATTTTGTTGTAGCATTTCAGACGAAGTCAGTCACTGAGCCCAGGCCACATTTGAGGAAAGGACACGTTTATCTCTCTTTTTCCCTCCTACCCTTATCCAGAGTGTTACATTTCATCTCAAGAGCAGCTGCCAGCATTCCATCAGTAGTTTTAAAAGAACCACGCTGGTCAAATAAGTTTTTAAAGCCATGCATCCTGCTACATTGTTCCATCTATTCCTGTCCCCACAAAATGACTTCCCGGAAGTAATCGGAAGACTAATAGTATTTTTTGCTAATATATTAGAAAGAGAGGTGATAAGTAAATTATCTATTAATGCCAGAATGAAATATACATGTAGAGAACCATTTTCTCTTTATAAATATTAATGCCACAGAATCTGTACAGCACCTGGAAAATTTAGGTGAACTGCTTTTGGCCTACTAGCCATAACTGTCACAGATTTAGAATTATTTAATGAAAGAATAAGAGAGAAAGACAGAGGGAAAGGCAGAAAGGGAGAAACTCTGTACATAGTGATTTCAAATGTAATGCTTAGAAACATTTTTAATCATATCCTAAAATTTGTTAGTAAAAATCTAGATATTCAATAGAGATTGTGAAGTTTGGAATATTCATTATATATTCTATTCACTTACCTAAGTACCATTTCAAAAGATTTAAGCTTTTGTTGGATCTGCGCTTGAATTCTGAATTTTATGAATAAATAATTTTTTATATTTCTAGCCTCTATTGTTTCACATTTGATTTTCTGTGACAAGATATAATACAGCAACAGTAATAGTTGGCTTTTCCATAACAGTTTCTGCAGCAAGTTTATAAAAGTATTGTCTGTTAACCCAAAGCTAAATTGCATGCTGAGAAGTATGACAGGCATTTGGGATGGGGGAGGGAAATAAAAGGGAACGGAGTGGGGGATACTCACCTGGGAATCAATGCTTCCTTCATAGGCTTGCAAAGTATTTGCAAAATGAAAGTTATCCATCATACTTATGTAGAAATAGGTCACAGTCACATTCTTTGCAATTGTTATAATCCCTTTGTCTAATGTAAACATTCACTCCACATTTGTGGCATTATAATCTCATAATCAGAAGGAACAATTTGGCAAACCACCTTTACCTCAAGGAAGGATCTTTATTCAAACTCTACATACTGCACATTCCAGATTCAATTACAGTAGCATCGGAGACTGCAAAGGATTGAATTTTGTTCCCTTAAATTCATATGTTGAAGCCCTAATCCCCAATGTGATTATATATGGAGATAATTAAGGTCAAATTAGGTCATAAGAGGTTCTAATCCAATACAACTGTGGCCAATAAGAAGAGGAAGAGGGGTGTGTGTGTGTGTCCCTCTTTCTGTGTCTGTCTCTTTTCCTATCATGTGAGCACATAGGGAGAAAGCAGCCATGTATAAGCCAGAAAAAGAGGTCTCACAAGAAACCAAACTGGTTAATATCTTGATCTTAGACTTTCCAACCTCTACAACAGTGAGAAAATTCTGTTGTTTAAGCCACTCGTTCTGTGGTATTTTACCATGGCAGGCTGAGCTGCAAAAGACAGATGTTGGTATGGAGAAGTAGTGTGCTGTTGTAACATATATCTAAATATATGGAAGTGGTTTGGGTAGAGTTTTGAGATCCATTGCTAGAAAAAGTTGAGATTGCTATGAAGGGATTGTTAGTATATATATGGACATTAAATGCGATTCTGCTGAGGACTCAAAAGGAAAAGATGAGAGCTGGAGAGAAATCTCCATCTTCTCAGAGAATGCGTACATAATCGTGAATAGAATTACTTTCAGTAGAAGTAAGGACATTAAAGGTCATTCTGGTGAAGTCTCAGAAGGAAGTGAGGAACAGTTATTGGAAACTAGATTATTGATTATTAAAAAGGTGGTCTTTGTTATAAAATTGCAAAGCAATCGACTGAATTGTATATTAATGTGCTGTGGAAAGTAGAACTTCAGAGCGATGAAACTGGATATTTAGCAGAGGACATTTCTAAACAAAGTATTGAAGATACTGCCTGGATCCTCCTTACTGCTTACAGTAAAATGCAAGAGAAAAAATATGAAGCAAAGAAGATACTGTTGAGCAAAAGGATCCAGAACTTGAGAGATTTAGAAAAATTCTCAGCTTATCCATATAGCAAAAAAATGAGAAACATTTATCCTTTTTTCTCACTTTTTTCATTTGTTCTCATGTTTTAACTCAGTGTTGAAGCGAACACTAAGTGTGTGGCTGAACAACCATTTGATAAGAGATCCTGGGTGCAGCTCATGGACTTATCAGCCATCTCAACAGAAGCCAGGAACTTAGAGATAATACTAGCAGAGATACTGTTAGTTTGAAATAAAGTGAACAGAGAAAGCAGACAGAGGGAAAGAAAATTGTTAGACTTCTTGAATTACGTAGATCCAGACCATGGAACTATTTAGCTGTAAACTTGTGCTATTTTTTAAGAAAAGGGAAAAATTACCCCAAAGCATTCAGAGGTCACGACCCAGGCTGCCACTCTTATCCCAGAACCTAAGGGATAAGGCTGCCCTGCAGAGCCATGGAGGTGACAGTGCCCCCCTAGTGGGCCTGGAGAGCAGAGCACAGAACCAAAGAGGATTATAGTCTTAAGATCTAGTGAATCTTAACTTCTCTTATAGCTAAGATTCTAAAACACACTTTCTCACTACCTCTACCAAACACATACACATCACTAGTTTAATCCAGCTGCTCTTGATGTTTTAAAACAGGAGCATGACAGAAGCATCCTCTGGGATTGCAATATTTCTTAGTGCTATGCAGAATCTAACTTCTTAGAAGTGGCCCCTCTGTTTTACGTCTGTTCCACTTTGCTGACCATAAAAATTACAATTAGGAATAAGGTTTACAGCTGCGGTGGGGGTGAGAAATGGGGCAAAGACAACCTTATTGAGCACTTGGGGTGTTTTCTTGAGCCTGACTAAAAGAAATGTAAATGATATGCACATTCTTGAATTTGAGACCCAGATTTTTAAAACATCAAAAAAAAATAGGAAAACAAGAATAAAGCACAACAAAATTTCCCAATGAATTGCAAAGACTACTCTTTCTTGCTGTCAGTAAAAAATAAAAAAGTTTTAAAATTAGGACAATATGAAATATGAGGTGGTCCAGCCAAGCCTTTCCAGTGTAATACTGGGAAACAGTAAACAATTACATTATATAAACCAACTGTCTGAGTAGAAATGATGATTAAAGTAATGCATCTGTATGCTTCACTGATTTATGAATTTGTTTAATGATTCTTGTTCAGAGTAGCAAAAACTATTATGCATTCACTGATTTTAAGAGACAATATATAACTGTATGACCTTTTGCTGCACCAATAAAAGTAATCTGCAGTAATACTCTGAGAGATTTTAACGGTCACACTGATTTTTGATTACACTTTAAACCATATATATATATATAATTTTTTTCTCCTTTGAAAAAGTTTTATGATTGTGTATGCATAACTATTGATTGTTTTGGAAAGAATCATGGCACCCGAGCAAAATTGCCTCCCAGGAGCTAGGGTTAGGCTTAAATCAATGCAAGCAAAGCCATTAACCGTGGTGGGGATCTTGGCACCAGGCCCCTCTGCAGACCTCACTCCACAGCCACTAAAGAGATGTCTGCTTGTAGCCAGGTGCTGCTGGACAAATGCTAAGTGATGGGTGGTGGTTCTTATCAGGGAATTTCTTTGTTTATATGGTGTTCAGTCACAAGCTGATCTTTCAATTCATGTCTTGTGGTATAAACTTCCTTGTTTGTTTTCACTTCTTTTTAGCCTGGGAGGCAGAGAACCTCAGCACACAAGCTAATCTGAGAAGGAAAAATAGGAACTAAGAATAAGTGATGACAAGAATGGCAGGAACGTAGGAACGGTGTTAGTGCTCTCAGTTTTGAACTCTAAAAGCTTCCTTCTGTCTCTCATTCTCTCTCTCTCTCTCTCACACACACACACACACACACACACATACGCACCTTTCTTGCACCAATCTCTCCAAAAATAAAAAAAAAGAGAGGTTAAAAAGAAGACATGTTTTGCAAGCAGCATACACATACACGCATCAGCATTCATTCGTTCAGTAAATCCAAGCATTCTTTCATCAGCGTGTTCATGCTTGACTGGAAGCAGATATAAGAAAAATATAGGAACAGCCAATTTGCCATATCAGATCAGACCACACATTTATCTATTTCTGTACCTTGCCTCTGGGACTGACCAGTTTCTGATGCTTCATAGGAAGGTGGGGAAAAAAATCAAACAAAAGAAAAAAATTCTTTCTTCAAACATGCTTTAGATACTCATTCCCTAGTCGAGATAGCACTTTACAATCTTCTATTCTCATACTCTTTTATCTTTTTTTGCCCCCTGCACCTTCCTATCCCATATCAAACTTAAAATAATTACTGCAAATGCCATTTGGGTATTCTGTGAAATATTTTGGCAACCTTACAATTTATTATGCACCTTTCTTTCATTCTTCTTATTTTGAAATTTACCACTGTTGAAAACTTTGTATTTTAGGAATAAAATTTTAAGGGAAAGGACCCTAAATGACAGGTAACATTGTTTGATTTCATTAGTGCATAGCCATGACTATGCCACACACCACTTGCTCATAGGATGTGTTGCATTAACTGATGCAGTGATTCACCTAGCTGAGAATAGTCTAACAATTACATGTGTTCTTATCATTCTCAGATATTTGCAAAGAACAGCAGAAGCAGAGGTTTGAGACTGACTCAAGTCAATATTTGTAAAACATTTTTGTCCTGTAAACAAAGATTAAACTGAATCCTCAAAGATTTCTGTTAAAAGTATCTGATATTATTTTGGAGACAATTTGAACAAAGTTGCCAAAATTTGAATTGAAAGAAAATTGGTGAAGAAGCCAGTATAATAACATGAAATAGTGAAGAGAAACTAGATGAAAATATTTGAATATGGAATTTTTTTCATAACTATAGAATAGTTTGGACTCCATTAAAAGAATTTTAGGGCCAGATTGCATGGAGGTATAAAGAAAGCACAGATGCATAGTCTACCAAAGTAAGATATTTCAGTGGCAAAATTTAATGACAATAGAACCATGTTAGTATATTTGACAATGTTAGTGCCTTTGATATTGCAATTTTAAAATCAGCATTTTATTTTTACATGCAGGCATTTGTTTACACATGTGCATTAGACAGTGTGATTTACATGTTGATTTTGTAGCAACAGTATGGATATTCTAACAGCATATCTCTCACATGGAAAGAAAAATCTTGCCCCTTTTTATTGACTTACAACTCAAAGGGATGATTCTAAATAAGCAATGCCCATTATGTTTTAATGAATTTTCATTAACAAATGCAAAGTTACAAAAATAAAAGTATGTAAAATTAGGGCTGTATTTCCCACCAGATTATGACAATTTAAAACTTCGTCAAAATTTGACCCTAAATTATTTGATAGTGTCCCTTTAAGCCTTTTAAGGGTCACTTAGCATTTCCATTACAAATCTCCACTTTCAGAAGTTTAACTGTTGGCAGTTTAAAGTTGCAGGAGTCTGGAACTTATACAAGTTGTCAGACCAGATGTTTCTTATTTATTTGTGTGAGTTTTTTTTTTTTTTTAACCCTTCTTTTCGGTTCCATTCAAAATGTTTCTAAAACTGGCTGGTAACTTCCAAAGTACACAAAAACTAAAAACTTCAAGGTTTTTATTTTTTGGCTCCAGAGCTATAAATATTTTTATTTAAGAATATGATAATAAGTAGGGAGTTTCTCTCCACTCTACGATAAGAATAAATCCACCCAATTCCTGAATCATTTATATGTATGAAAGACAATAAATAAAAATGATTTTTAAATTCCAATGAGAAATAGCAATCAGAATATATTAAGCCAAATGAAAAAAATCCTGTTGAATGGACTGGCACTTGGCAAGTGTAACAAGAAAAAAAAAAAAACTGATTTCAGATTAATTGTGGAAAAGTCCTTGACGTCCTTTTCTCAGCATGTAAAACCTACAAGTAGGTGGAAGGAGGTTTGAATCCTAGAGCGACCATGCTAAATGCTCAGAATCAAGTTCAAGTTAAATAATGTCTTTAGCGCTTACATTGTCTACCCAAAGAGGTATTCCTGTTACTGACTGCACTTGCTTTTTCAGAACCTGAATGACTACACAGGTGACAAAGTTATAAACCTCTTCAAATAACTGACAAGTGTCTAAGTCAGTTCAAAAAGATTAAGAGTGGCTCCCTTGTTCTAAAATTATACAAAAGTGCCATTGCACTTTTCAAGCAGTTTGAAAGCCATTCATTTCAGTGGCAGGTAGCCAAAACACAAAAGCCAGAGAATGGCAGCAGCGATGTCATACAGGCATACACACATGTTTTCCAAAGGCTTGTGCTGCTTCTAACCTCAAAAGGCACAACCTCAATGAGTTGCATAGACCAAAGAGTCACTGCAAAGATCTTCACTGAGCGAGTGTGCCCACGTGTACCAGTTTCAGGTTGCTCTCATCCACCAGCAATGACCTCCATTTCTTAACTGAGCCTAGATGTCAATGTGAAGGTTGCCACATTGTGGGTGCCTGGATGCCAGTGTGAAGTTGCTGGTAACTGAGTAGAATTTTCATCATCCCAAGTATCTGACGGACAGGGTCTCAAGATGCCACTGGGCATTCTGATGAACCATACCTGAGGTTTAGTTTCTAAAATCTTCTTGCAGTTTATTTACCTGCAACATAGCAATGAGAATGACACAAAAATCTAGCAAAATACATACAAGTAAAATTCTAGTTCTTCTCCCTACCCTATGTAGTTAAAATACAACTTTGAACAACAAACTTAAGCTCTAGCTGTAAAATCTTGTGTTTAAACAGCTTGAGATGGTGTAAAGAGTAGTTTAAGTCATAGGTTAGGCAGTGTGCTAGGTCTGGGGGTTCTAGCAAATTCTAGAGTTCTCAGTGAGGGTTGGGCAAACAAGCATAGTCTTGGAAATTTTGGAAAATTCTATTGTACCTCAAAGTTCTACCTTAAATTCTTACAGCCAACAATGATTACATAGTGCTGTATAGTAGTTAATATTATATGTCCTTTCTCTCAATTTAAGATGTGCCATATAAGAAAGGAAAGTAGTATTTTTTTTTAAAGTTTCCTTGGTGAATCTTATGCACCTGTTGAGTTCATAACCACTTCTTTTTGTCTTCTAGACACTTTCAGTGTAAAAAGGAGAAATACTACATGTAAACAACTTGGTACAATTAAAGCAGTAGCAGTGGAAGTAAAAGGAAAAAGTTTATATCTGACTGGTTGAGTCAAGAAAGACTTTAAAAATGAGATGACATTTAAATTAATGTTTGAGACAGGAGTAGAAAGATTTAGTCAGGTAAACAAGTCAAGTTAAGGAGTGGGATAGGAAAACAAAACAAATATTTTAAAGATATTCAGAGATAGTAGTGGTGAAACATGAATTGAATGTTGGGAGCTGCAAAGAAGGTTAGCAGCAATGGTAGCTAACATGCAGTTAATACTTACTACATAGTGGGCAATACTCCACATTTACATATATATTAGTCAGTGAATCATCACAAGAACCTGATAGCTGGGTGTTATTATCAACCTCACTTTATTTGCCAGGATTTGTACCCAGGCAGTTTTTCTGCCAGACCCTTGCCCTTGGGTATCACCCATACTGCCAGGAGCAATAAATGAGAATGCGCTACCAGGGAAAAATAAAAACACCAAGAGCCTTGGATGACATGATGGACAGTTCAAACCAGGTCCTTTTATTCTGCAGATATTAGGAAGCCTTTGAAGGTTTTTGAGCAGATGAATGTTGCAATCAGATCTTCTTGTTATTCAAATCAAGAACAGATTGAGGAGGTTCAAGCTTGGAAAGAGAGGGACCAGAGTCTAGGGTACATGTTCTGTTGGCTGGGCCTCCCATCATACCTAAGCTTATAAAGATGCAGATTTCTGGACTCCAATCCACACCTTCAAACAAGACTTTGAGATAATGGGAATTTCAGTGAGTGAAATGGCAAGAATATTAGAGGAGGGGGAATTAATTTGGAGAAATATATGTAAAGAAAATTCCACAAGATAGGATGATTGAATGGTAGAGGAAAGATGAGGAAGAAAAAGTCTAGGCTGATTCCAAGTTTGATGGTGGAGGCTCATTGGAGAGCAACGTCTTAAAAAAAATTAGAGAATCCAAGAGGGAGAAAAGAGTGAATATGATGCATTTCAAGTGGCTTTTTGATGATAGTGTGGACGTGACTAGGATGCTGTGGTTCTGAAGTTCCTGAGAGAAGCCTTGGATTCTAAAATTACAGGTAAGCAGTTGCTAATCAGCAGTGAACTGATGGTAGTTGAAACCATGTGAAAAAGAAAGGGTGCCCTGGAATTAAAACATGTGGAATAAGAGAAGAGAGTCAAACATGAACCCCTGCAAAGTGTAGCATTTAATGGGTATCAAATGAGGAATCTGAGGAGTGTTGGAAAAGTTGTAAGGTTGGAAAAGGGAGAAAAATAGCATGGAAGAATATGGTGTGAGATTGTGGGCATAAAATGACATGGGGGAAATGAACATGCACTTGGTATTTCAGCAGAACTAGATTTGAATTTATTGGGTGATTACTATAAGCCAGGCACTGTGTGAGTGTTTTATATGCATTACTTTATTTAATCCTTCCAAATAATCCTACAAGGAAACTGCAATTACCAGTCTCATCTCACTGATAGGGTAAATAATCTTAGAGGGGAACTTGCTCAAGGTCATTTAACTAGTTAATGATGAAGCTAAGTGTCTACTTCTTTCCTCGGAGCTAAACTCATAATCATATGCCAAACTATGTCTGTAAATCCATACTTCAAATGCAAGGACATCCATGTGTTGCTAATCAATGTATTTCTTTGCACCTAACACACCGCCAGAAATAGAGTAGGTCCTCAATGAACACTGACTGAATAGAAGAAAGGACAAGAATTGAAATATAACGGTTGTCTTTACTCTCATCACCTTGTCTCCTCCCAGACAGCCTCCCCACTATCCTAATTTGTAAACAACACATCCCTAGTCTCACGTTTAAGTCATGAAAACTTCCTTGTCAGTCCCAGCCAGGGACAAACATCCTCCTTCTCCTGTACTTTATAAAACATTTGTCTGTGCCACTTTCCTAGAATTTACTCTATCTTGTCTTACATAAGCAATTACCTCTTTGGATTCTTACGTTTAACCTCAAAAGCAGGATGCAAGGACATTTGTGTACTTCGGCTTCCTCAGGTCAGCTAACTCCATGCCTTTTACCAAACAGGTCCTGGTAGTTGTTTGCTGACTGATTTTGCTGGTTAAAATCAAGATATGAAATGGCACTTAATCCATGGCTGTATCACAGATATCACCTTCCTCCCTTCATTATTTTCAGAAATATTCTAAAGGACGTGAAATACAGATTTTAAGAAAAGCAAGTGCATAGGAAAAAAAAAATACATGCCAGATATTTACAGTAAGTCTCTCTCAAATTCTTTGCTACTTACTGTTACAGTAGACAGGCCTTTTCTATGCTTTAATAAATCTCAATTTTCATAGCTTTTATGTCTTACACATTTCAAGTTATATTCAGAAACTTGGCATACTATTTTCAGAGTTTCAAATATATATACATATGTATATGTATATGTATTTCTCTTCATCTATACATTTCTTTGTATGTATGACCCAAAAAGTAAATTACCACATAATACTTCAGGTGCCTAGTTGGATAAGATAAAAGTGAAGGGGTGTAGTTATCCATAAAGGGAACACAACGTCTGCTGGCATTTGAGAAAGCATTGCTGTCTCAGAAAGTGTGCTGCAGACAGCAGCATGCAGAACCTTTCATGGGAAGAGGAAAGGTGATTAGAAGCAGGTTCAGTCTGGCCCTGCAGCTTTGCTTGCTCTCACTCACACAGCCACTTCTGAATTCTCACAGGTGTTTTGTGGGCAATCAGACAGCTATTATCTGCCATTACCAGATGTATGGTGACCTACTCCCTCTAGACTTGCCCTTGTCACTAAATTTATAACCCCTGAATTAGAGCATTGCTCTGCATTTATACAGATAACATTGACAACCACCTGAGACCTCATCTTGTGCAAAATTAAGGAAAATGTTTTCTTATTGCTAACTTTATATGTTTTTTTCCTCCTGGTATTATTCTTTTTATCTTGGGTAGGATATACATGTTGTTTGCTTAGGAACCATAACCAAATGCTTACCATTGATAATGTAATTATTCTATTGGGTAATGATTTGCCAGTAGGTAGAAATAAAAGGACCTGAAATGACACTCAAGGATAATTCTCAAATGCTTCCCTCATGCCCACCCCTGATATTTATACAATTGTTGTCATCAATTAAATTTTAAATGAACTAAAGGAAATTGTATCATCTGTAACAGGAATATTAAGAAATTAAGCATGCTAAATTCAACCTAAAATTTCACGGAGTCTTAGGTTCTACCTTGCAAAAAGCTAGCTCCTTTTAGGACGAAAAAAAGATTCTCAAATCACATCAAAAAGGGGTGTGGATCAATGAAAACAATATGAGATTTTGCTAGGCATGCTTTCACATTCTGTCTCCTCTGCTTACTCTATGACCTTGGGCACATTACTAAGTTTGAAACTGATTTTTGTTGAAGGCGGGGTACTTCAAAAATTAGAAGGCAAGAAAGAATAAGGAGAAAGAAGTGAGAGGGTCACATCTAATTCTTTGTGAAGGAATCCCTGGTTATTTTCTCAGCGTTACTGAATGACATGTACTGGAGTCTCTTCTGACAGAAGCCTTCTAAACATCTTATCAGTGGGAAACTTTAGTCTGTCTTCAGGGAGCATTTAGAAGATTTTTGTTTTGGTTTGTTTAGTTTTGCTTTGCTTTGCTTTGCTTTGCTTTGCTTTGCTTTGCTTTGCTTTGCTTTGAAGGCTGTTAAGAGTCACAGATTTCTTTTCATCTAAGGTCCTAGGGACTTAATGCTCATCTGTCCAAGAGATGCTAGATAATGGCCACTAACATCCAAAGACCTTATGAGAAAGAGCGAAAACATAGCAAGACTTGCCATCCTGAGTTGCCTTCCTCTTCAGCCTGGAGGGAAAAACTCTGAAGGAGGAACACTGAGTCTTTGGGCATTGCTCATGTTTTGCCTTATCCTTTGTTTCATGATTTATATGCATAGACTGTGAAAGACTAGTATTTTATGATCAGGCTCCCAGATTCCCTCTGTCTTCAGTTTTTAGGTTGTCAACATTCTACACTTGAAAATACAGCACCTGCCTCCCCAACGCCTAAGTTTTCATCCTAGGCTCCTTTACATTCAGTTGATTGCTTTGCTAAGCCCTAGGTCTACTAAAGTTTTTTGTCTTCACTCTTCTATTACCTGTTTCTTTCAAAGTTTCCAGCAAATTTGTTAAGATATAACTTAATTTTTTTATCTTTTTATTTATTGTTATATAGCATGATGTTGTTAAAAAATTACTGGACTTGGTAAAAAGAAAATCTTAGCACCATTTTGGATTTTTTTTTTAATGTTAGAAATGTCTTGTTATTTAATATGTACAACAATGATATGAGGTATGTAATAACACCACCATGATTTTACACATGAAATAAATGAAGCTGGTGGTGGGGGGAATGAGGGACAAGGGGGTTAATGAGTAAGTTGTCTAAGGTCCTATAGTCAGTAACTTATAAAATCTATATACAGACTCAGCTCTCCTGGCTCTAATGTGCATGCCCTTTTTATTAAACTGTTATGCCTCTGAAGTTATTTAAACTCCTTAAGCCTTAATTCATTCATTTACAAAATGAGAGCTTTAATCTCTGGGTAGCTCAGAATGCTCTTGTGAAAATCCAGTAAGGGAAAGTGCTTGATAAACATTAAAATATCATAGAAATACAGGGTAATAATAAAGTAAATTAGCAAATGCTAAGTAGTAATCATTTTCCTATAAGTCATTATACATGCTAAACTAAAAGGCACTTAATATTAGCCATTTTTACTTAGAAGAATGAAGCCCCCAAGTGTGGAAATTAAATTTCTAATTCCCTTGTCAACATAATTAAAAAAATAATAATCACAAAAGCTAATTTATAGAAACAGGGTAAATTTTACACTTTTAAAACTGTGTGACAGAGGGTGAATTTCCAAGGCTATGTGGGGAAAGACAGATTTTTCATAAGCAGGTATGAGAATATTTTTCCCACACCATGTGAATAAGGTGCAGTGAGAGAAAGCAGTGACCTTGCCTCTCTTGAAATGAATGTGCCGTGATGACTAAGACAAAGACGCCTTTGCACGTCCTGTGTGCTCAGGATAAAGTACTAGTATTGAATCTAGATTTTCCAGAAGTTGATGGTGTCCTAGATTTCTATGGTATCAAATTCAGTCTGAATCCCTGAATAATCCCAATTTAAAAATACATATCTTGTGCTGCGGAAATGCTGCTTCTGTGCTTATCTCTTCAAAGATACAGTATATATGAAATTTTCTTTCTGGTGAAAATTTCATTGATAGTTTTATTAATTCCTATTGGTATAGTTAAAAATCAGCCTGAATAAAACAGCCTTTTTCCCCCCTTGTATTTAGAGATTTAATAATTCTTGTCACTTTAAGAATCATGAAGATATTTGATTTTTATTAAGCACCTACTGTTGTCCTCTCCTGGCTACAACTGTGAGTGAAACAGACCTGTTTAAATTATAGTGGGAAAGAAAAATAATAAGCAAGTATACAAGTATATGATTAGAAATTTAAGTAAGTGCTTTATAGGAGAACTGCCAGGTGATAGGAGAGAGATTTGCTCAGTAGGATAAAGAAGAGCCCTGAAGAAGTGATGCTTGAACTGAAATCTGAAAAATGGGCAGGAATTATTTACAGGAAGGAGATGGAGGAGGAGGAGGAGAGAAACAAATTCAAGGAAATGGAAACAGCATATTTAAAAGCCCTGATGTGGAAGAGCCTTTGGTTCTCCTAAAAAGATGAAAAACAAACAGGGAATGGGGAGCAGGGGGAGGTTGACATACAGATGAAGGCTAGATCATGTTAAGCACAGGTAGTTTTTTGAATAAGAGCAACAAATATCTAGGCTTTAAAAGTAACTGTGTTAGCTTAATACTTACTATTAATTACTTTATTCCTGATATATTTTCTGAGTATCTGCCATTGTGAAGCATTACACTGCAAGGCTGACTAGAGACAGAACAAGAAATGAGACAGAAAATGCTCTGTCCACATAGAGCTTACAGTGTAGTTTCAGTCCGTCTTTTGTTACCTATGTTCTTCAGATAAGAAGGAACTTCAAGTTTTTATTTAAATCCTAAATTTCAATAGTAGCCATTTCTATCTTATATTTCAGTCATTCATTCTTTCATTCATTTTGTGTCCTCCAATCTAGGAAAAATGATGACTCTTTAGAAAATAAAATGCAAAATAAAATACATTTCTGGTTACACTTTTAAAGAGAAGCTCCACAAACCATCTCTATATATAGATTATTCTACTTTATGAACCAATTCATAAATAAACTTACTAATAAACTGAAGTATATTTTATAAGTCAGGATGTGTGTATATCGGAGAAAGCGTGATTTAGACCTAGCTCTAACTAGACTTTTAGACTAGGTTTTGTTCCCAAATCTACTTTGTGTTTACTGAAGATTCATAATTGCTCTACTCATTCTTTTTTTTAAAAATCAGTTTATTTTTTATTAAAGTATAGTTGATTTACAATGTTGCCCATTCTTTTTTCCACTAGATTACAGATGTCTACAGCGATGTGGCTGTAAGTTACCAGTAGGTGTGAGAGGAACTCTCTGGGGGATTCATAAGTGATTTCTTCTGTGTAAATAGCTAAAATAGTCACTAATAATATGACACTCATCAAGTCATGGTCTTTGGAAATACTAATTGCTTTGTTTGGTTATGAAGTTTTAAGCTGTATTCCTAATGTTTTCTGCATTCTTCTGCCACTAATCACTAGAGGGAGAAGATGAGAAAGAGTGCAAGTGTATCACCACCCTAAGTGGTATATGGGAGGAAGGATTAGGACATGCCTCATAGGTTTATAAAGTTTCTATTTTCAGCCTTGATCTTGCCTCTGAGCTTCAGCATTGTCTGTCCAACAGCATACTTGTCATCTTCATCTCTGCCTAAATATCTAATAGAAGTCTCAAGCTGAACATGCTAAGCAGAACGTTTTACCCACATAAATCCCCTTACTCCCAATCTCCTAATCTTCCACGCTCAATGAGAGAAGCCACCATTCACTTTCTCCAGCCAAAAGCTTATGATTCATCCTAGATTTCTCTGTTGCCCTCATCCTTCCAGCATTCAATCCATTGCGAAGTGCTTTTAATTCTACTTCAAAAATTTATCCAGAATTTATCTTCACAGCCATCCCTCACTAATATGACAGGTAATAATCCTTTGTCCACACATCTTCCAGGGTGATCGTTTTATGATAATAATCAAATTGTATCACCCCTTAACTTAAAACTCTCTAATTGCTTTCTATTTGAATGAAATCTTGACGTTCAGCAAGGCTTCCAAGACTCTGTATGATCTACTCTTTGCCTAGTTCTCCCACTTCCCTTCATCCCATGCTTTCCATTTGTAGTAACAAACTTCACTCACAGTAGCTATTTTACTGTTCCTTGAACAAATCAACTGGGCCTTTGGATTTGCTGTTCCTTGTACTTGGAACTCTTTGCCCTTAAATTTTTGTTTGACTGTTGTCATGCAGTTGTCAGCTCTAGTATTATTTCATCAAAGAGACCTTTCCCAACCACAGATACCTTGCAGTATTTTGCTCATCCAAATCATTCTCTATAATTTTATCCAGTTTTGTTTTCGGTATTATTATTACTATGTTTTTGTAAATGTGCTTACTTTCTGTCTATTCCAAGTAAACTATAAATTTCATGAGAATAGAAACCATCTTTTTCATGCCTATATTTCTAATACCTGGGAAAGTGATCTATAAATATTTGTTAAAAGGAAGGAAGAAAAAAAAAAGAAGGAAGAAGGGAAGGAACAAAGGAACAAATGAAAACAAAAAGAGAACACACAGCCAATGTGTCCAGTAAAACAAGTTAGCTTCCCTTATCTTTCATATTCACTCTTCCATCTAGATATAATGTAAGGAAAACATTGTGCTCAAAGCACTCCAAAAACATTTTAATGCACCCCGAGGAAAAAGGCAACTTACCTAAAATCTGCATGGAATCATCGAGTAGTAAATCTGTGGATAAAAGAGAAATGCAAATGACAAAAAAAAAAAACAGAAAAAAAAAGAGCTAATTTTGCACTGTTAAGCAATGTTAGTTGCATTATCTTGTTTTCCCTTTAGTTTTACTTAGAAAAAAAAAAAGAAAGAAAAGAAAGAAGAAGGAAAGACAGCAAACCACAACGACGACTCAAATGCATCTTTATTCTGTAGGGGGATCATTCATTAGATGATGGACTGGGCTACATTTTCACAGCATGTATTGTTCCCTCTGAGTGGAGCTCCATTGATTACTAAGTCTCTAAACTGCCATTTTGGAGACTGCTGAGTGCAAATATTATAATGCCATTTGGGATACCCTAACGTGCCTTTTACAAAAGTAGTCTCTCAGTAATACTCAGACTTCCCCTGATTGGGGTTTGGACTACATTCTTGCTGAGAAGAGATGGCTCTGCTAGGTCTTATGCTTTATTTTCAGCGCTTTAAATTTGACAAATCATATCAGAGTTCTTGTCCAGGACTTCGTTGACTCTACACAGGGTGGCCCAAAGCCTTGGAGAAGTCCATGGGTAAGTGCTCTCTAAGGACGAAAACTCTGTGCTATAAATCACTGTATCACAAAGGAGACTGGTGCATTAGAGACACTCAATACATGTTTGTTGAATGAATAAGTAAATCAATATTAATTTCTACTTTCTTAGTAAGAAGAATGAGCAATCTGCCTTGTCAATCTGATTTTCTGCATGAGGCACTTGAGAGTGAAATAGAAACTTCCTTTAGAATTCCAAAAGCTATGAACACTTTCTTTTCCTTCTTTTTTTTATACAATAAATGTTTATTAACCACCTATTATATGGAAGGGCATTGGAATGAACACAAAGCAATTTAGAATTTTTCTGCCCTCAAAGGACACCTATTTAGAGACAACCCTGAGAAGACCCCTACCTGTCTTTAGAACTTTTTTCTGCCTCCCCTACAATAATTCCCTGTTCTAGTAGAGTTCACAATGTTTTTTTTCAGAACCAAATTCTGTAATACTGCTGCCTTCCATTCCTGGAAAGCCCGTGGTCCTCCTGGTTTATGTTTAGTTAAAGACATGCAGTCTGTTCGTCCTTCAAGCTTTAATAGACCCTGTCACTGGTTTGAGGTATCTCAAGAAGCTAAGAATTAAATGGTACTCGTTTGGCCCTCCATAGGATTGCTTTCTCCAAGATACTTTAGTGTAGTGTCCTAGGTTTTCATTAAGCATTCCTACAGTAAAATGCCATCAATATCTTACCATGACATTTAATATAGGGAACATTTTTTAGCATGGCTTGTTTTCATTATACCACTTTGTGCCCCCTCTCTTTATAAAATGTCACATGACAAGATTTTTTAAAACTAAAAACTGAGTAAATCCTTGCTTTTCCCAAATAATTCTTTTCATTATGTTTAAGGTTAATCTTGCAGCATTTGCAGCTGCCGTTTTTACTTTTTGGGGGGTTATCAGAAAGCTTAGAGTTGGGAATGCAACCAAACTTTAGTCATTGGGTGGAATTGCATTGTCCTCCTATCACTATGCTAACTTCTCCACAAGATGAGGAAATAGGGGTCTCTAAATTTACAGTCATTTTTGTTAAATGGAAGCTAATTTCAAAATATATAAAGCATAATTTTCACTTTTTGCAGGGAATAGAACAGCGATCAGTACAGATCAAAAAGTATCTGTCCTCATAGAATTATATTCCTTGTATTTTTCCTTACTATTTTTTAACTAAAAGAAGTGAGGGAAGAATGTCCATCCTTTGATCACTCCAAAGATCACATATGGCTAATTTTTTTTTACATTTTCTTAGAATTTGTTTAAATACAAATTTTTTTCCATGTTACTGAAATCTCTTCTCAAATTATCAAGTGATGTTCCATTAAGTGGATATACCAAATTTACTTAACCTACCCTAACATCTAAAATACAGGTCGTTTCCTGCCTTTTAATCATTGTAACTTGTTACATTTTGACTATCAAAATATAGAATTTTTCTACCACTTTTCTTGGATTATTCCAAACACACAAATATATCACTTTAATGTATTCACCATAATAGATTCTTTCATTTATCAGCATTTACATACTTGCTGGATGTATTTATTTATTGGTAGGGATTTATTAGGCAAAGTGAATATCCTGAGTCATTGGAGCATTTGGATGTAATTACTGACATTAAAAATACACTTCGTAAGAAGAAAAAATGTGGTAATGTGTAGTATTCCTGACAGCCATAAATATCAAGAGCAGAAAACTTTGATTTAATCTTAGAAAAAGAAGCTTTCTGTGATATTTCAATAATCCCCTTGCTATAGTCAAGCATGCTAAAGGGTAACTTAGTCATTATTCAAATTAGGCTATTAATGAGTCAATCCTATGATAATCCAGCTGAATAATTTTTTCTCTAGAGATGTCTATACATAACAAATTTTCCATAAACTTTGACAATTAAAAAAAATGTATTCTCATGCAGAATTACCCTCCCTCTGGGCATGTAGGACTAATAACTAGGTAGAATTCTCACTTAAGATTAGTCGTCAAAGAGACCTCAAATCTATGTTAACCTAGGCCTAAACCATTGGTTCATTTGGTCAAATGAATGACAAAAGTCACCTGGTATACTGCTAACCAATAACTCATTTAAATGTTACCTCTGTGTTGCAGCAATGTTGTGGAAGAGACAAAGTAAGAGATTTTTTGAAATACATATTAGGAGTTTCATTAATGCCTGTATATTATACTAATAATGGAGAACTGCAAATGCTCATACCATTGTATTTTCCTCAGGCTCCTCTATAAATATCTACTCTGTTGGTGCATTCCACTTTCTAACATAAAATTAAAAACTTCAATTAAACTGCATTGGAAATGACTTTCCTAAGAGTGTTTAAAGTTATTGACAGAATTCTGCTTCTTTGTGAGGGTGAATAATCTTTACATTCTGTATCTGTAGAGAACAGAAGTCATTCCTCAGCAGTTGTCTCTGCTGTGTTTTTGTACTGAATAATCTATTGTTACAGATCTTTTCCCTCTCATTCTGCCCTTTGCCTCCTCTAAAAACCAGCAGAAAGTCAGACGTTAGGACAAAGAAGAAATGAGCCTCGACATTTTCTATTTTTTTATGGTTTTGCCTTGGTCCAGGATCACACTCATAGGGTGAGTGTGTTCAATTTTTTGGTTGCAGAGAAGACTTATAAAGAACTACATTTGGAAAATGAAAATAGGTCAAAATAATGAATGATGGGCTTTCACCCTACGTTAACTAAAGGAAAGCATGATCCTACACAAAAGAGTAAAGGTAGAAGTACACTGGACCAAGACTAACTGGGCTTCCCACTGAGACATTCTACCAAAGAGGTGTATAAAACTTCAACAGAAAGTCCATTTGTGTGAGGTCAGTCAAACAGAGTCAAGCCAGAAGGGAGACAGCAAATCATGAGTTGTAAGATAAAGTGGTGATTTAGGCAATAAGACACACTGAATCAAGGCAGCAACGAAAGCAAAGACTGGTAACAAAGGAAGTAAACAGGAGGTGAAAAGTTGTCAAAGTATACAGAAAGTAATTAATGGAATTTGTGGACACTAATTTTTCATTTGCACTTCCCTTCATATGTGATAAAAACTCACACTCCTCTTCTAATTGTTTATAAACGGTTGGTTATATAAGCCACTCTCCCTCTTTTCATCATGGTTATCTCCCTTTCTGTTATGTTTATCTCTATCAAGACTAAAGAAAATCAGATCTTCTTTCTTGAATCAAAAGAAGTGAGAGAATGCAGCTTTATGACATAAAACACATCTCTTCATGGCACTGAATTATCTAGTAATTTTGGTTGGAAACCATAATGGAGAATCTTCATTTTATGACCACAATATCCATAAGCATGATTACAATAACATCTTCATTTTACTGCCCTGACTCAACTTTTCACTAATTCAACCTTAGCTGGAATCTATTTGGTTTTAAATCATACCATTGAACTTTGAATGACATTTCTATCACTGACTAGCTATCTGATTTTCAGTATATCTACCTGATTTTCCCAAGCTTTGGTTTCTTCATTGGCAAATGAAGTAAAATATCTCAAGAACTGTTTTAAAGTCTTAATATATCTATTAACTTATATGAAAATGACTTCCCATAGGTTCTTAAAGAATCATAGTTTCTTTCTTTTCTCTACTACTCCAGTGAATTTCCTTTTCTGCTGAATAAAAATGGCATGTTGCCTCTCAACAGGTAATTCTCACACCTTCCTCTTGAAAATATTTATGAAAATAATTAAAGACTGGCTCTTTTAGTCATAGATTTTCTGTTTTCCCTACTTTTGAAAAACAAGTGAACTGATTACTGCAGTAATGTTTAAGAGTAGGTCATGTAGCTAGAAGGAATCTCATGCCTCTCCATCATTTTCATAATCTCTTTACTAGGGAATTCACCTGAATATGATAAGTATGGCTCCGGACAAAGAAATAGTAAATCCAATTCTGCAAGATATGTTCTTTTTAAAATCACATTTATTCAAAGAAGCAGGTCCAGTGCACAAATATTTATAGGAACATGCCAGAAATCCTAGAAAAGCATTGTCGCCAGAGAGTAATAAAACAAAAAATTGTAAAACTAAATGCAGAACTTGTTTTACATGGATTCTAGGTTTTCTACTGAGTTTTCTTGCTTAACTGTTTCTGTCACTATGTTTTTCACTGGTCCAGAATCTTGTACTCTGTAAGTATACACCAAGAAGATATTTCTCTACCAATCTCTTAAGCTCTCTAGCCTCTGATTTAACATGCAAATATTTTGTATTAACCTGAACTTCACACTTGGACTATAGATTCAACTAACTTTCCTTTAAAATAAAATAATATAAAATGCCTTAATATTTAAAGTTTAGCCTCATGCATCTTTTTAGACTCTGATAAACTTTTACATTTCAAATCTGTAATTCTTCAGAGCCTCCCACCCACTGCATTCTATAAGACTGTCTTCATCCTTCTACTTCTTTATTTCTCTCTCTCCTCTTCTATCTATCCTTAAGTGTTGCTTTACCCTCAGTGGTTTATCTTAAACTCTGTTCCCTTTTCAGTCTACGTATTTTCGTGAGATCACCTTAATCACCCTCTGAATGCTTATGATTTATACATTCTCCTGCCATTAACTTTCTCCTGAGTTCTAGAGCCATACAATGCCAAATAATTATCTTATAGTCATGCAAATTCAAAATGTCTAGCAACTTTCCTGCCAATCCTGTTCTTCCTCATACATCTCTTATCTTGGTAAGTGTCACCAATTTCCATATACTTGAACAAGCCTGTAACCAGGTAATAATTTTTAACTTGTTTTGCCTTTCCCTGTATCTAATCATTTACCAAGTCTTACTGATTTTATCCTTAATATCTCTCAAAAAGTTACCTATCTCTACTTCAGTTGCCCACTTCATTAATAAGGTCTTAATATTTCTCCTTGCCCTCTTCCTCTCTATTCACCACACATCTGCTAGAGAACTAAATGTTCATCTGGAGATGTCAATCCATCCTTTAATATCTGTAATGACTCTTTCATGTTTAAGATAAAGCCAAAATTACATCAGTGGCATACAAAGACCTTTACTATCTGATCCCTAATGATTTCAATATCTAGCTTTAACGTCTCTTCTTCACACTTTACATTCCTGGAATACTGAACTGCTGGCAGTCTGTTCACTACCTCACTACTTTCTCACCACACCATTGTTTTGCATCCCTTTATCCCATTGATTGTGCTTCCCTGATACATGGAATGTGCTGACTGACATCTCCACATGCCCCTTCCCTTGGGAAGCTCATTCTTACTTTTCTCCCCCTTTTCAGGCACAACGCTTTTACAAAACCCTCTCTGTCACTATAAAATACCCTGCGAGACAAATTTCCTCCTCCCCAAAAGAGAACCTGACTCATATATTTCCATTATTACATCATATATACATGTATATTAAAAACATATATAGGACAAATGATTTGCCCTTGCTCTGAATAAAGTGAAAAGGAGTAACAGAAAAAAAAAATTGGTCTTGTAGGAGTGTGTTTGTGTGGTTGTGAAAGAGACAAATAGAGATAGAGATGGAGAAAGATAGTGATACATAGAGCAACAGAAATGAGGACAGAAAGATAGAATGCACAAGAATATATTTGGGGAGTCAATAAAAACAATATTTGGCAAAGGGATTAAAATTATCATTATTACATTTACAATTTGGGCTGCTGCTTCCTCTTGAAACAAAGCTAAGAAATCACTGAAGGAAAATTCCTAAATAGAAAATACTTGTTTTTCCCTTCAAGCAAATGCTGCAGTATGTTTAACTGCATGAAATTTTGACCACTGACAGCTAATATATGGCAATAGAAGGGTATGTTTATTTTTCTGTGAAACTAGACATATCAGAGCTAAAAAAGAATGTGTGTATACACATTGTGTACTTACACACATATACATATACCTATATAAGTTTCACATATACTTAAATATATATAATGTGTGTTTATAAATATATGTGTTTGTATGTGTATGCACACACACACACGTTAGTTGTCTGAGACTAGTAGCCACTTGGCATAATGCAGCTTTTCCAGGGTTGTTTTTTGTCTGAATTAGGGTTAAAGGGTTTTGCACAAAGCATTCAGATATAGTCTACTTCTGGCAAAATGCATGCCTCTCTATACAAGGCTATTGTTCTGCTTCTAAAAGCAATATTGCTTCAGCTGAATGGATGACCTTATTCTGAAGTGATTGGCTCATTTGAAAGGCCATGTATAGTTTTTTTTCCAAGAACAAAGGAAAGCTAGACTAAACCAATATATATTTCCTATGGACATGAAAAAAAAACCCTTTGGCTCAGAAAAGCCATGGTACAAAAACAAGTCACATAAAACAAGGCATCATTGAGCTTGAACATTAATTTTCATGAACTACTTGTAATCTTGCAAGAAGCACTAGACTACCTTTGGTATTGGGATTAGATATTTTTATTTATTAATTTTTCATTATCACTAAGCTTTTTGGTTCTGAGATATTGCAAACTGGACAGCAGCTTGTACTGATTTCCAGAGCCAGCGGAATAGCCCTGAGAGTTTCTTCCTTACTGGGTGACGTCATCAGTTAGCCAGTTTCCGTCGCGCCCCTTACACTACCTTAGAAGTTATTCTCTGTGTTAGTTCTACCTTCACCTGCCAAGAAAAGAAAACACACAGCTTTCTTTATTCTATAGTGAAACAAAGTGGTTTGGACACAATTTGGAGGAGAACTGCCAGAAAAAACAAAAAAGGCTTTAACTTAATAATGTTTCCATACATTTAGATGCTCTTCTAGAATATATGACTTTAATTGATTTTACCTTTTTTATGAAATACAACTGGTATAGTAGAAATTGAATTTTGGCATTGACCCAGAATTTTAAAGAAAAGATGTAAAACTTTATAAAATTCAAAACTATTAAGTCACTGTTGGAGGGAATTCTTTCTTTCTTTCTTTCTTTCTTTCTTTCTTTCTTTCTTTCTTTCTTTCTTTCTTTCTTTCTTTCTTTTTTTTTCTTTGCCTTTCACGAACTAGCATAATGCTTGTTGTTAACAGAAAATAATCCTAATTTTATTTGAGGTAACCCTTTTGTCTGCTTTATCTGAGACAAAATTTTGAACAAGGTGATTCATTAAAACCATATTGTGTACCACAGAAACTGAAATAATTGCTATTGTCTCTGTGAAAATTATTATATTCACAGCATTATTTGTACAACCAAATACAGGCATCCTAAAGATATTTGTGTGTTTCATTCACAGGAAGCCCTCCCTGCCAAAACAAGTTTCAGGTATTAAGCTCTGTAGACAGTTAAAACTTATCATCAGAATACTGAGGGCAGAGTACTTCAGAAATTTTGAATGTTTCAAATCCTTTTAGGAACACCACATAGCACTTAAAATCGTCTCATTCCTCGTTAAATATAATTTTACCACTTTGTGCTTTTCGAAAAAACTAATAAATTTTCATTTGGAGATACCAGAAGAATTAAGTTACATTAAGTATAATAGAATCATTGATATTAGAAATGAGAAAAATGTATTAGGCCTATCCTTAGAAGTTTCATAAAGACAATTTTCAATATAGTGTGTGACTCAGTGAGTTTTCTAGTCTAGTGTTTAATGGGAATTGTCAGTATGCTAATACAGTGCTTTCAAAAATCGACCTATTTGGGCCATATGTAGCCAAGTGAGCAGACATTACTGAAAAGTGGAATAAGTTCTCAATTTCTGTATTTCATTAATATTGACCTTGAGTGGAAAAGCAGCATCTTTATGGTCTCCACCACCCGCAGAACCATTAAATGAACCCAGGCAACTAGAATCAACCACCTCTTCCTTTTGTGCCTGTTTGAACCACAGCCATAAGGATAGAACCTTAGTATTCTGCAAAAACTGGGGTATTATCTCTTCAAATTTTATTTTTATACACCAAGCTGGTTGAAATAACATAAGGCAAAAAAAAAATAAACAAGAGCTGGAGAAAGGCAATTAAAAGATGGTGAATAGGACAATGGAGAAGGAAAAGTATAAATGAAAAAGATGAGTTTGTGGAATTAAATCTGGATTTCCAAAACTAATGTTTCCATCAAAAATATTAATCATACCTACTAACATTCTCACTTATAAACACTTGATTGTTTTGAATATAAAGTGAGGTAAGAAATGTAAAGCATTTAGCAGAACATAGAATATAAATTCCCTAGTTATTCATTTTTGTTCTTTATAAGTGATATGCTCTGCCATAAGCAACAAGTAACCTGAAATACAGCGTAGGTATAGCCTTAAATCTCTGTGATAGTTTCTGTTGCAATTGCAGTTGATAATATGGAGGCTACTTTTCAGTAAGTACACCATGATTTTGAACAAGAAAAATCATGCACTTCATCATCCAACCAATCATTCATTTATTCAATAAATACTTACGGAACAAATCATCTCTCATGCATTGTATTAATTACTGGGCACATAGAAATGGAGAGAAAACCCAGTATGCTTAAATTTCAATGGAGGCCACAGACACATAAACAGATAAATAAAAAGGAATGGAATAAGTGCTGAAATAGAGATCTGTTGTACATACAACTGAAGGGCAGTCTTGTGAGAAGGGTCAGCATAGGAAGCCCAGAACACTGAGGTCTGTGTCTCCCCACAGTAATAAGTCATAGCATAGAAATCAAAGATAACACACCAATGAGAAACAACCTGTCTGTTGTTCACGTGCAGTGGTAGGTCATCCTTAAAACTCCAGTGTCAGTAAGATCTTACACGTTCTGCATCAAAGAATTAAAACAAAAAACCTAAAAATCCATTATGGCAATACTTCAATTAATGAATCATTTGAGAGTAAAGATGAATAAAGTCAAATTCTGTTTAGTATTAAAAGAGAGCAAAAGTCTTCATAAGTTATTGAAAGAATGTTAGTGCATCATAGAACTCAGAACCATGTCCTTCTAAGATATAAAGGTGTTGGGCAAGGCCAGACTCACCTCATGTAAGGAGGTCAAAGAGGGCAAATGCAGAGTATCAGTGCAGTCAAGTTTGCTTTTCTCGCGTGCAATTGCAAGCACCTGTACAACATGGAGAGCTTATCTGTTGCTGGACCAACTGATTATAATTTAGTTTGAGTAAGTTTCAGTGTGTTACCACATCAGATTTTGGCCTCCTATGCTTATGGTTCTTTGATTCATTAATTGATTGGTTTATTGTTTGTTATCCCATCTCATTTCAAAAACATTTTAGTTTGTTTTCATCAAATTTTCTGATGGCTTAGTAATAAATATTGCCCTCTGTTAAAATAGTGTACATCAACAGGCAGGTAAAGAGGTGCTTTCTTTCCATCACAGAACCGTTGAAATGAAACTATACCTATCCACCTGTACACGTGACTAAGGCATACAGGTTTATGATGTGCTTCCATATTATTTTGGTTGGTCACTCCTCTATTCTCCAGAAGCATGTTGACCACAAGGGTAATGTAACACTATGGTTATTTCCTTACATATTTATCTTATTCCAGCAGTTCTCAAACTTTAATGTGCATCACCATAATTACAAAAGGAGACTGGATTGTTAAAACATAGCTTACAAGAGTTACTAATTCTGTATGTCTGGGGTGGGTGCAGCCCCCAAATTTACCTTTCTAACAATTTCCACTTGATACTGATGCTGCTAATTTGGAGATCAAACTTTGAGCACCACCAACCTATCCAATACCTGGTAAATACCTAAGTGGTAGTAACCAACTCTTAACTTTGTACAGAACCTTTTAGAAAGTGCTCAGTAAATATTGAAAACATTGAATAAATGAATGAATAACTGTACCCAGTTTGTTTTTTTATGAATGAAAAAATAAATAGCTCCTGATCCTACTCCTCAAAATGTTGGCCTCTGAAAATCCTTGAGTCAGATGGGCCTGGGGGCAAGACCATAGAGAAGCTGAAAATCTATAACTGGAAATGTCAAATAACATTTCAACCTTCAGTTTCCTCAATGAGAGACAAATGAGCTCCACATAAATCCCTGGCAAGATTCAAAACATATTCCTAAAGGGATGGGTTGTGAAATGTAGAAAAGGAAGCAAAAATCAAGAGAACCCTATGGGTTCCTGAAGAGCAAAATCTAACTGCAACGTGTTTTCCTTAACAATGCCACTTAGTACATCAGGGAAATACAAAAGGCATAAGGTATCTGGGACCACAAAAAGGCCTTTCTTCTTGTGCATGACATGGCAAAAGATAAGTTACATGTCCAAAAGATTGGACAGATTAATTAATAAAGACCTAGATGAATATACTGATGTCAGATGTCAAGCTGGAAGATGATTTCTTGTGGTGTGGCATAGATGTGGCACCTCATTACTTAACTTCAAGTGCTTGTTTTCATCAAGAATTTGGATGGTGACATGGAGGGTGGGCCACCAAAATTGCAGAAGATTCAAAACTGGGGTGGGGGGAAGCAAGTGATTGAAGAGACAGAATATGAATCTGGCCATATCCAGACAATCTGAAGCAAAGATTATACTTAATAAATTTGATTATGTAAAGATGTAGTAGGTCCAAAGATTAATCACATAAACCTTAGATTCAGCTATACTATGCATGAGAAAGATTCCACAGTAGTCAACAGTATGTTGTGACCACCTTTAAATATATATGAATATACATAGTCATACATATAAGTAGACATGTATTATATGTATATTACATATACATGTATACATACACGGGGAGGAGGAGACAGGAAAAAGTATAGTATCAGAAAAAGTAAAATCATGGATCCATTCTTTAAGGTACAAGATTAGTCAAACTATTCAGAGTACTTAATCCCATCCTTTTACCCAGCTCGATTCAAAAACACTTACTAAAAAACACAACAAAGTCCCAGCATCACAGAGTGAGCAGAGTAAAAATGTTTAATCTCGTAAGATACAAAGTTGCCTTGCCAGGACTAGTGAAATGACTAGGGCAAATGTGCAGCCAATCCGCTGGCCGTCCTGGGGATCTTGGCATGTAGTTCCCACGTGTGCAGGTTCCAGCGGTGGTAGCGGGGGTCCACTCTAGCTCACATACACACTGGCTAACATATCCGCTTAGGGTCCTGGGATTTATTGAGAATTCCAGCAAAGCAAGAGCTATTTTAGGCATCTCCTGATTAGTTGGCAGCCATTTCATTGGTCCCCATGCAAGAAGATGAGATGAGAGAGTCCCAAAGACGTGGAGACCGATCCTTTGCATCCTCACTTCCTGAGTGGAAATTACTCCTTTTCTCCATTCAGCCCTCACCTGAGAGCAGGGTGGGTGGGAGACCCCGCCCAGCACCAGTCATGGTCTGCCTGCTGTGGAACTTCCGTGGGAGCCCAGTTACCATGGAACAAATAGCCCAGTGCACAGAGAAATGAAGGTATTATCTCTGTGTGCAGGAGACTTGTGGCCAAGTGAGAGATGAGTACCTGTGAGCAGATGTAGTTTTTTATCTGTCTTTGCAAGTATACACAAAGTGCAGTGGCAGCAACGGTCACCTGGCTCGGGACATCAAGGAGGGTTTCACATAGGAGGTATCACTCAAGCTCTAAGTTAAAGGATGAGTACGTGTTTGCCAGAAGGTAAGTGGTCAGATTTCACCACTGAAAGGCCAAAAGATGGAACGGGGCAGATAAGCAAGGCCAGATTGTGAAGGACCTTGAATTTTATTCAAAGATATTTCAGATAAAAAATAGCAGTGAGAACTGACCACTGATAATAATACATTTAGGTAAACAAGGAAGAGACTTTTATCAATTGAGAAGATATAAATGAACTAACTATGGCAACAAGTATCAGTTGAACATTTGTGTTTTCAGAAACATTTATGCAAATGGAAAGAATAGGATACTGTTTACAAACATACTGATAAGATGATTGCCTTTAGGTGCTTCTAACATTGTCCCATTGGTTCTATGATTAGAGAATATTAAAGTGGGATGTTGCGACTATCAGTACCTGGAATTATTTCACATTACTTAGGGTCCTATCTTGGATGCCTCCTTGACTATGTTTAAAACAATCCCTTCATAAATGAAATTTTGGGACCCACTTCTGCGGAGCCTTGCACTAGATTCACGGTATAATGTAATGGTAGCTTCAGAGACAAATTCAGCTCTACTTCATCACTTGGACTTAATGTTTTTTTTTTTCCAAAATGCTATCCTTGATGCTGTTTTTAAAAACAAGAACACACCTTTGACACTCCGATAATTAGAGCAAAGACATCCATATTTGGTCATACACATACTATGTTCGATAAAATGAATTCAGTGTTTTAAAATACTACAAGAAAATCATTACCAAAGCAGCAACAAACCATTCTTGGTGCATTGGTCCCTGCCACTCCTAGTATTAGGCCTGTTCTCTCTTTCTTTTCTTAGGTTGATAAGGATAGATATCCTTAGCCTTTCTTCACATAATCAGTTTATAAAATTTTAAAAATCCCATTTTTTTCAGCTCAAAACTGTAAAGTCTAAAGCTGGACATACTAGTTTATTGTTAACCTATTCCAGAGAACCATTAGGCATTTTCCCAGCTGCCTGTGGGGTAACTTTTACTTTTCACACTTTTTTGTAGCGCTGAGAAAGGGAACAGTAGAATACTGCCAACCAAGAAAACACTGCCTCATGGGCTGATATTCTGGGATTTTTTCCAGCTTGCTTTGTGGAGGCAGCCCAAACACTATGGTGTTCCCTAAATGCCTGACTTGGTTGACTAAACCTATAGTGAGTTCATAGAATTGTGTGCTATAACCTTGCCGTTAAGAGTCATATTCTCTCCTTCCTTCCTCCCTTCCTTTCTTTCCTACCTTTCCCTTCTTCCCTCATTCTCTCCCTTCCCTATCTCCCATCGATTACCCACCGCATGCTTGGTGACTTGGCATGAGATCCACTTTCCTTCTACATGACAGAGGAGGATGAGCATCCCAGGAACTGGTTGGCCTCTTCATGAGACCCAACCAGACTGAATTTGGGCTGTGACTCTCGGAGGCATAGCACATTGAGGTAGTTTGCCAACACCGATAGCACAGTGCTTGGCCAAGAGGATAAATGCATGACTTTTAAAATTTATCAGAAACAACCAAACTATAGCCAAAAGATAAACAATACTTTCAGGAAAAATAAATCAATCATCAGCAAATATATGAAACAACGATAATAATGATATTGTGAGGTTCCTCTGAGAGCTGACATGCAAAAAAAGTATTAAGTACATTGTCTGGAATGTAATAAATGCCCATTAAATGGTGCTGTCTTCATCATTATCACCTTCCTCATGCCTTAGTTATGCCAGCATCAAAATTAGCAAAATCTTAAATTAGGACTCTTTTGGTAAAATTCATATTCTGATTTGGGCTGTTTGGTATATACTCATGATGAGACAGCAGGAAAGATATTATCCTAGAAGCAGTTTAGGTTGGAAAATTCTTAGATTCTTACACCACCTCTAAGATTCCTGAAGGGGACCGTGTTGCACTCACATCACTGTAAGTCCATACTGATAGTTAGGGCTTCCTGTTCATGCTACAAATCTGTGATGGGAAAAATATGTGTAAATATTCTCAATTGCCTGACTGTTGTTCTTCATTTTAAAAATCTTACTTTATAGTGTCATGCCCTAATTTTTAAAAAACTTCAAAAAGAAAAAAATGATAAATTATCCATCCCAACACCTTAAAACCACATCTCTCAGTATTTTGATGTTTTGAATTTTTGTGCACTTTTTAGATTTATGATTATAATGTGCACCATGATCATGGCGTGATGCTTCACATTACATACAAGGTAGTGATTAAGAGAAGATTTTGCCATCAGAATGTCCAGGTTCAAATAGTAGCTCCATTTGTGTATTAGCAAGGTAATCTTTGCAAGTTTCTTAACCTCCCTGACGCTGAATTTCTCCTTATGTAAAAATGAGGTAATAATAAGAACAATAACAACGTATACCTTAAGTGAAAACTAAATTAGAGGATTCATGTAAAGTGCTTCCTGCAGTGCCCAGAATATAGTACTCAATAAATGTTATGCTTTTTAAAGGTTGAGATGAGTGCCTAATCTTTTAACCATCTCTAGCTGGTTGTTAACATCTTACAATGCAATATTACAAATGATGTTTTAGGTAGCAAAATTCTAGGTTTATATTACCACAATATTTTATTTCATTTTTTAGTTTTTCACTGTTGTGGTCATTAAAAGATGATGTCATATTTCTTGTTTGTTGACACCACTCTTAACTGTTTATTAAAATTCTTACTTCAACTTAACTAAAGAAAAATAACACCATCCTTGCCAGACTTCTCCATCCAAGCTTCCCTCCTCTAGCTCTGACCTCACCAGCCAGCCACCTGCGCCCAGGACAGCTTCAGGGAGAACTGCAGGATATAGCAGGTCACTGTGACATGGTTTTCTCCTGCTAGTTCACATCTCACACTTTCCCTAACAAACAGAAATCCCAAGACTCAAACTGCTTCTGCTCCCCTCCTTTTTTCAAAAGACTGGGCTGCAAAAACAAACTAACTTTTTTTCCAGTCTAAGTTGAATTTGCATTTCTTTGGCTACTAATGAGGTGAACATTTTCCCATATGTTTGTTTACTAGCTGTATTGCCTCTTTGGTAAATTGTCTGTTCATGTCCTTTGCCGAGTACTTATGAATGTGTATGGGCTTTTTTTTTTTAATTACAAAGGTATTAACCCTTTATCAAATACAGAGTGGGGTATTCTTTATGAAATAAGGATTTTTTATATTTATAAAATTTTAAATGTATTGACTCTTTATGATTACTTTTTAGTCATTTGTGAATTTATATTCTATCAAAAAATCTACTTATTTCTATACTTCTCTTTTTGCTACCTTAAGAATGTGTTTCTTTTTTCAATTTTAGTGTTTTAATTTCATCTGGAACTTATTTTGGAATAAAATGTTTGGTGAGGAGTACATGTTATTTTCCAAATTGCTGTTTTTATCCTGTGTACACTGATTAAGGCTTCTCCTCCCCATTTTATTGATTTACACTGACTTTATTACACATTATATTTTTACAAATAATAACAATTATTTCTGGGCTATTTATTCTTTCTGATTCCACCATCTATTTTTATACTAAACCACATATTTACTTATTATAAGTTTACAGTGTGTTTTGTGGTGGTGGTGGTGGTGGTGGTGGTGGTGATGGTTTCAGATTTACTTTGATAGTCTTGCCTGTTTATTCTTTCCAAATGAACGTTATGTTAGAAGAAGAACTTTTAACTTGCCCTAGAAGCTCCTATTTTATTTGATTTACATGAACATACAAATAAAATGTGGGAATTATATTACACATTCAAATAAGTGAGTTTTAATCATTTTTGCCAAAATCGTGCTTTACCTTAAAATATATCAATAAAGTTTTTAATTTTCTTCATACATTTTATTTACATAGATTGTAGCTATATCTGTAATTTTCTTTATATGAGATTTAGAGATTTTACTCTAAGAGTATCTTGGGTTACTGATATCTTTTATTGATGTTTTGACTGGGATTTCTTCTTTTAATTATATTTCTAGCTTTGTATTAAACACAGTCACATACATAATCTTTTGTTTTATAAAACTTCATTGGGGATTATAACTGCCCAGTGTTTACACCTCATATTTGGTTTCAAGTTACACTCGTTAATCAGAAATCCCCAAATGAAAACAAAAATTAGTGTTGATAATGAGGATCCTTATCTTGTTTCTAGATTTCATCAGTAAATACAGGCTGTTGGTTTAAAATAGTGACTCTTTATGGGGTCCAAAAGAGGTCTTCTATTCCTTTTAGTGTTTTCATGAAGAATGTATGCAGACATTTTCAGTCTCCTTTTCAGAACACCCTGAATCATACTTCCTTTCCTGAGATTAAACCTCATGTGGTCGTGGTAAATTATTTTTCACAACATTCCAGCGTTAGACTTACAGCCCTAGAATTTAAACAAATGCTAGTTGTTGTATCAGACATCTCCCTAAAGTCCTGTTCTTGTAACCCCACTTGCCTTCCTTTACCCACCAATTTAGTAATCCTATAAAGAACAACAATTAAGCTTGTCCGACCTGATTTGTGCTGAGGAAGGTCATGCCCTTCACTGGTCATGATTTCTTTCTCCAACAGTGGTTGAGTTTTCCTCCTTTAGTATTTATTCCCGTTTCACTAATTCTTGACATAAAAGAATTTTGTAGATATTCCTCCCAAGTACTGGCCTAATTGAGCGTTCTGTGCTTTAAGGTTCTAAGTAAGTCTCAGCGTAGCATGACATACATTATGTAATCTTCAATATGTGATATTTTCGCAGAGGAGTTATCCTGCTGTTCATCAACAGTTAGCAATCCCTCAGTTCTCACACCAAATCACATCAACATTCATGGCTATATTGCAGGTTTTGTTACCCTTTGCCTGATTGAAATTTTAAAGTCGCCCAGATTCAGCATAGGTGATTTTTCAATATCCCATCATTATCAAGACTTCTATTACTATTTAAGTTTAAAATAATAACAATCTAAATGTCCATCAAAGACTAACAAACAATAGGGTTAGCTGTTGTGGGCTAACCACTTGCTAGGCATATCATATGTCTGATGGCCCACACACGCCTGAGATAGAAATGAACTATTTTCAATTACATGCGGTTGTCTAGATTATTTGCTTTTTAAAAGGCAACTTTATTTTAAGATTGAAAGAAATTATGAGACCTTGGGGAAAAACAGAGGTGGATAAAGGTTGTAAATCAGTAAATAAAATTGATCAAAGACAAAATGGCATTTAAAGACCATCCTTCCATTCTCTGAGCTGAAATCTGCCAAAAACAGACAATAAAATATCAGGAAAAAATTGGGTTGATATAATTATTCTTATCTTAACATCCCAGAATTTCCAAGAGCAATAGGAAATATGAAAAATTTTATTAAGTGTGTTGGGAGAGTCCATTCTGTTGGTCTGATGATTACAAAACTGAAACGTTTCTATAGGAAACCCAACTAACGTATATTTCAGAGTGTTTCTATTTATCAGTGAAAATTTCCAGGATTCTTCCTCCAAGATAACTTTCTAATTACTTTAGTTACATGTTTAGCATATACAATTGTCCATGTATTCCTCAGCCTGTCTTGAGCACATACAACAAATCAGGCACTGTCCTCACCTTTGAGTATATACCAGTAAAGGGAAGTCCTCAAGTTTCTGGTATTTTCTTTGTTCACATATCATCTGCTCTTTTCATCCATCACTCAGATGTCTCTGTTGAACCATATTGGAGAAGAGCTTAGATGTTTAGAAAGAGCTTATTCCTCTTGAGTTATTTTAAATTGAAAACTCAACTCTCTTAATATTTCTTTTAAATTGATTTTAGCCATAGATCAAAGTGATTGACCTGATCCTGTACCACTGAAACATCTCACTTAAAGATTCAACAGCTAAAAAAAGGCTTTGGGGTTCTGAGTGTTCCATAACAGTGGGTGAGAGAAGGAGAGAGGGTGGAATGTGTGCATGTGTGCGGGTGTGTGCATGTGTGTGTGTATAGTTATCCGAACAACACAAGTGATACGTTCATCATTATTTAACAACAACAAAATCCTCCAGGGAAGAGTATCAAAGGTGATCAATTTCTTTGATAAGAGAAATGCAAATTAAAACAACTGTAAGATACACTCTATAAAAACCTAGAGGCTTTTTTAATACCTAATCTTGACCAAGGCTTAGGAAAGCAGACTTTTTGTGAACTCTTATTGTGGGAAAGCAGTTTGGTACATTTTTGAAGAGATATTTAACAATGTCTATCAAAGCTAAAAATAAACCAAAAATGTACAAACGCTTTCACTCAATATTTTTCTTTATAAGATTTTTTTTCTATGAAAATTCTCACATAATAAATGTGCAAAGATACATGCAACAGTATACATTGTGGCTTGTTTATCATAGAAAGCAATTAGAAACAATCAAAATGCCCATCAGTTGTGAACTGGTTAGATAAATTAGTGTCTGCTCATACTGTGACTTAAATATTAAGCAGCCTTAAAAATGAGAAAGGTCTATGTAGACTGTATGTTGGGAAATACGTTTTTAGGATGATTGAAAATAGGCTGCTGAAGTACACTACAATCTTACTTGTATAAAATAGGGTGTGTGTGTGTGTGT